>NC_018395.1:2146105-2204861 GCF_000208865.1 Neospora caninum Liverpool | reverse complement strand
CCCCCCCCCCCCCGGCGTGCCCCACGTAGATCCCAGACGTGCGCCAGAAAAAGGCACTGTCACTGGCTCGCATAAAGAAAACATCTCCGCACACCCGTGAGCCGAAGGCGCTCTCTGTCTCTCTCCGTATCTCTCTTCCTGTAGAGAGAGACAGACGCTGTTCCCGACATCTCTCTATAATAGGCACGCGCGAGCAGACACTGTTTGCCAACGTGTACACAATTTTTTCGGATCGCTGTGTCTCTCCCTTCGTAAAACACGGGCGGGGGCCTCATACCGCGAGCACGACCCAGGCGGAGCGCGACTCGCCTGATTGGCCTTTTTACCTGCGGGGTTCCAGAGGCCGCTCTGCTGACGCTGGCGTGCGCATGCGTGTCCGTCTTGGCGCGCGCCGGCTGGTGGAAACTCTCTCCGCGGCCGTGCGCGAGAGGGTCGGCGGAGACTTGCGCGGACTGAACCGTGGAACTCGGAGAGCCGAAGAACTGCGAGGCGTAGTAGGCATGCGAGGCATGCGCAACTCCCACACCCGTCCCGCTGGCTGCAGACCTGTCGCGTGCATGCGCGCTGCCTCCCGAGGTCGCCGTCGAAACGCCGGGGCTCACATGCGGCGAGGTGCCGTGCGAAGAGGAGACGCCGTGGTGCGAAGAGGAGACGCCGTGGTGCGAAGAGGAGACGCCGTGGTGCGAAGAGGAGACGCCGTGGTGCGAAGAGGAAACGGCGGAGGACGCAGGGTAGTGGGGATAGTGGGCGACTCCAGAGGAAGAGTAGGTGGGCGGTCTCTCGCGCGCGAGGCTTCCTGACCGGTGCATCTGCGCGGGGTAGTGCGAAGAAGCATAATGCGACGGCGCATGCGCACTGTGGCCTGCGGCTGCCTGGTTTGTGCTCGAGGCTGCATGGGACGAGGTACTCCGCGAGTGGAGAGCGGCGTGGCGCGGGGAAGTTGACGCTTGCGAGGCAGCGGGGATGCTCTGGGAACTACGATGCTGCGCCGTCGAACTCGTTCGCGGATGCGACGCAGAGCTCGAGCTCGACGATGTCCGCGCGGCCGACGCGTGGTGCGAAGAGTGACGACCCGAAGAGCCTGTCGTGCGATGCCGCCGCTGATCGTGCTTCTTCTTAATCACTTCCGAGTAAACCTTCTCCCGGTAATCGTCAACCGAGTATCTGCCAGAAAGCCCAGAAAGAAGGCCAGGAAAAGAGGGGGGAGATAGAACACGTGGTGAGAACAAAAAAGAAAGAGAAAGGAGGCAAGGAGAGAGGAAGGAGAGAGTAAGGAGAGAGGAAGGAGAAAGAGAGAGACAAAAACAGAAGGAAACAACCTGGCAGCGCGTGTCCCAAGGGGGAAGCGAGGCAAGGGGACTCTAGGCGGAGGCGTATGTGTGCTGAACAGTTTTGCAGGAAATCTGCGGCGTGGAAACTATACGATCACGGGGAGAACGCAAAGCGAAAGAGAGACGTGAAACACGGTTGGAAGCTGGAGACGCCGCTGCTTGGAACGAGGAGAGAGAGAGAAAAAAGGAGAGGCCAGCGCGACGCAGGGAATGTTCGAGGGGCATTCTAAACCTTTCTTGCTAAAACTATCGGATGCTTTGCTCACTTTGTGTTGTCGTCGATCGGGATTTTGATAATTTTCCCGCACACAGGCTCGTCCTCGGGACTATGGAACTGCCGAACGTACGGGTGTTCCAAACCCTTCTCGGCGCTGACACAAAATCCATCGAAACGTGCAAGGCCCATAAATATTTGGAGATTGCAAAAAGAGACTTTGAAGCGGCACAGGCGCCCGCAAACGTGGAGAGATCTGTGTATGTATCTCCAGGGGCTCACTTGGAAATATACACGGCACAACAGGCAGAGAGGCATAACTAGATCAATGGAGAGATCAGATATGCATAGATAGGGAGATTGTAAGGCATAGAGAGAGAATAAGATACACAGAGGAAGAGAGACAAATCTTCATATGACCAGGCATGCATGTCCAGAGAACACAAATGGCTACCGGCGTAGGTGGTCACAGGTGTGCGCAGGAGTGGCGGAGCCGAGATCATCAATCAAAGACATTCGTGTCTCACCTGATGCGCTTGTTGGGGTTGAACTGAAGCAGCTGTTTAAGGAGGTCCAGCGCCTCCGGAGACGCGTTAGGAAAGGCATCCTTGAAGTTCCTGCGAAAACGGGAAAACACATGGACGCGAACAAACGCATGCACCTGCGAGTTGTCACCTTTCCCGTCCCTGACCCCTCTGTTTTTCGCAGGGAGACACAGTTGAGAGGAATGTGCCTCTCCCCGATTTTGGATGCAGGTAGACAGCGACATGTGAGTGCGTGGAGACGTCGGCACACACCCAAGTACACACGAGAAACGGTTCGCAGAAAATCGAAAACGTCGCGCTTATTGAATCGATTCAGTTGCCCATCCCGTGCAGAGAGGCACGTACTTAACCTTCCCTAGAGGCAAGCTTTCCATCATCGTGGCGGCGAAGGGAGACTTCACGGCGTCGACGTCTTCGGCGCTCGGCCGCCCAGTGAGCGTCATGATGCGTTCCAGTTGATTCATCGTCGAAGTTCCTGCGTCAAACATCACAGAGGAAAAACACGAGGTGCGTGCAGTCAAGCGCCTAACGAAGCGCCGAACGGCGCGGCGGCAGCGCGCAACGGGGGAAAAAGCGGAGGGGGGAAAGTGGACAAGACTGTGTGGAGACTTTGAAACGAAAGTGTTGCCGCAGGAAAACGGCGTACGAATACCGCCTTGAAGTGATATTTCTCATAGTAAGGCAGAGGAAAGAAGAAAAAGGTTGAAGCGGAACAGAGAGATAGAGATAGACAGAGATATGCAGAGATTTGGAGAAAGCGAGAAAGATGAGGGGTACGAGAGAGAACCGGAGAGGGGAAGGGGGAGGACGAGGAAAGTCGTGTCTGGCTTACCTGGAAAGATAGGTCGGCCAGAGAGGAGTTCGCCAAGGATGCATCCAAGAGACCACATGTCGACGCCCTTGGTGTAGCTAGTGCTGCCGAGAAGAATTTCCGGCGCGCGATACCAGCGCGTGGCGACGTAGTCCGTCAGCACGGGATTCCCGGCCTCAGAGTTGTTCGCCTCGCTCTGTGCGACGGACCGCGCGAGCCTGTCCAGGACGCAAATCGAGACAAAAAAGATCCCCAATGGAAGAACGTCTCGCAGGAACGCCATGTGTGCTCCTGTCGGAGCCAGAGAGACACGCTCAGAAAGGAGAGACGCGTCGTCTTCCGCACAAAGGTACCTCGGCCGAGCCGCGGACGCCAAAGATGCACACAGCTTTCAACACAGAGGCATATTTGCACAAGTCTGCAAACACAAATGCGGATGCTCGCAGTCGCGTATACGGCACACGACGGGATACACACTCGCTGCACCCGCATGTGTATATACATTTCGAGAGAGATGCATGCAGGCACAAAACGTCTGCATGATTTGTTTACTCTTTGTCTTACCCAAAATCGGCGACCTTGACTTGGCACTCGCTGTTCAGCAGCACGTTCGAAGGTTTCATATCGCGATGAAGGAGCTCTCCTGCATGACGCCGGAAGACAGCCAGAAATGTCGAAAGATGGCAAGAAGGAACAAGAGACGCAGTGAGCGGGTGAAACAGGAATCCCTCTCGGAAGCGAAAAAGAAGAGGGGAAAGGAGGGGAAAAGGGGGGAAAATACGGGAAGAGAGCCAGGGGGAGGGGGGGGGAACGAGGCGCAAGAGCCGTGGACACGGGCCTTTCTTTTTCGTGGAAAACGAGCAAGAGGACAGCGGGCAAAACGGCGGCAGAGAGAGGAGACAGAAACAACGACGCCCGACAGCATGCGCGCACGAGTCTGTACGGACACTCCGACAGATGACAAAAAGAAAAAGAAGCGAGAACACTTTACCGGAATGCATGTATTTGATCGCTCGAAGCAGCTGGTAGACGATGTACTGCTTGTGGATCTCCTCCAGAATGTCCGCGCGAATGACCGCATGCAAATCCGTCTCTAAGAAAAAAAGAAGCTCAAGTTTGCTGGTACGGACTGTACACTGCCATTTCTAAAACGTCACAAACGCGAGGCCATCTACGACACCGCCACATATATATGTGTAAGTATATGTCTATATATATATATATATATATAGGCATGTATGTAGGCGTATGTACGCACGTAGCGCCGCATCTAGGACAACTCTCATAAAATAGACGGCTTGGTTTCTCTCCATGTATATACAGATATATATATACAAACATATAGATACGTTTTGTGGCATAAATATGCGAGCATAGAAATGTGTCTCTGTGACTTTTGTGGCGAAGGGAAAGGAGGTGATGGCCAGAGCGGATGCATGCATGGGCGGTAGCCCGGTATCTCGTGGTCAGAGTTGCTCCATGCCGTTGGGGCAGTCGACATGGGCCGTGCTTTCCGAGCTTTTGCGGCGCACGCCAGGGGTCTCGTTGAAAATGCATGCGCAGGCGCACATGCAGATGTTGCGTAAGCTCGTTTCTGCGCATGTGTGTGTACGTGCCCCGTCTGTGTCGCTCTCCAAGCAGGACGTGTACATAGATTTGAACGAATCTGAAGAAATACGTGAAAGTTTACGGTGTGTCTGGGTACAGCGTCTCACCCATGTAGTCAAAAACGAGGTAGATGTCTTTGTCGTTATCCGCTTTGAGGACGTTCTTGAGACGGACGATGTTCTCGTGGCCTGCGAGCTCCTGGAGAAACATGATTTCTCGGAAGGTGCGTTGCGCGTCGGTGGCATTTTGGAAGGCGTCGAAAATCTTCTTCAGCGCGACAGTTTCGTTCGTTCGGCGATCGGTGCTTTTCCACACAATCCCGTAAGCCTGAACAGGCAGAAATTGGAGACGGCGGGACCGAAGCAGCTCTAGACAGCGCCGAGAAAGCCGCAGCCCCGTACTCAACTGATCTCGGTGTACATCCATCTGCCGGTTCCCTCCGGCAGAGCAGCCGACGCAGGGAAGGAAGTCAGAAAACCGACGCGCGATCAATCAGAGAAAAGACGCGGTGGCGCAGTTCGGAAGCGAAGGCATGCACGGGAAGAAAACACACCCGCGGCGCGACGGCACACATGCACAGCGGCCTTCCTTACAGGTGCACATATATATACATATATATACATATATATACATATGTATACATATATACATATATATGCATATGTGTATATATATTGGTGGGTGGTGTGGAGATGAGGGTCAAGAGGAATCTGTGTCTCGGCCTGCAGAGGAATCCGAGCCCTGGACTCTTCACGCAAGCCGTTTCTAGAGCTGGCCGAAGGCGCAGACACCAAGAGAGGAAGGACTTACTCCTTTTCCGAGCTTCTGCAAGATGTCGTACTTTCGCAGGACGTGTTTATCGACCTCGTCACTCATCTTGACTGGTTGGTCGGCGAAACGTTAAGACAGGGGGACGGGCCGAAACGAAGCCGAGAGGAAAAGGAGAAAAAGCAGAAGGGAAACGTGGACCGGGCATGCGTCCTTCTCGCTCCTGCGGCCGAAATGAAGGGATACAAATTGGAGACTGGGAGGCCGCACAGAAAGCGACAGATGAGACATGAAGAGGACTCCCGCACATATAACCCGGGCGTTTGTGAATTTCTCTCCAGTGACGGCCGGCACTCCGCGGTAAATCCTTTCTCCTCGCAACTGTCTCCCGAGAAGCGAGTTCGTCTTTTCAGCCCAAGACGCGCACTCCAAAAGGCTTCTCCAACCGAGACGCAGACGCGGAAACGAAAAGGAAATCCATGCAGCGGGCTGAACTAGCCGACGCGGCCGAGCATCCACACAAATGTCGCCGTTCTCCTGCATTCACGCCCTTCAAAACGCCAGCTGAATCAAATGCAGATGAAGCCGAGCTCGCGCGACACTCCTCTCAGGTCGAGAGGCGTGGACCACGTTCTTCTCGCCTCTTGCGTCTCGCTGACAATCGCTTTCCTTGCCCCTGCTCGTCGGGGCTGAACCTGATCCGAGAAGCCTCTCTCCTTGAGAAACGACGCAGGTGAACCGGGGAGAGACGAAACGACAAAAGAAACGAGCATGTGGAAGAAACACACCGACTGTTTATTCGCCTTGCCGTTTCCTACAACGGGACCCTGCATAGAGAGAGGGGAACGACCGCCCTGCCGAAACTTGGAGAGAGCGGACTTTTCGCGCAAGCGCACGGAGAGACACAGACAAAACCGTTGACGGACAGGCAGCAAGGTGAAAAGAAACGATGGGAAATGCAGAAACGGGAACAGAGAAACGGTCCGGCGGGTTTGCGGTTCTCGGCTGCGGCGTTTTAGAGGGAACCTCTCAAAGACCACCTGGGCCTTTGTTGAAACGGTCAGGTGTACGTACACAACTGAGCGGAACTCGGTTGGAGCTGTTTCCGTGTTTTCAGACTGTAAAAACGTGCTCCGAAGCAACACCGGGTAGCTCTCTGGGTGGCAGAGAGGCAGAATGGCACCACGGCGGCATCAGGCTCTGTCCGGGATCCGAGAAAAACCTCCAGGAGATGACGCAAAATACAGTTGGCAACGCTCTCGGCAAAAGGACAGAGGGAGGGCCCCGTGTCGCGAAAACCGTTCCTTTAGAGAGAGACTTTGAGACTGCATAGTCCTTTTTCTCGCGCAAATACCTCGGGCACGGCCCTGCGGTGCGCGTACCACGGCAGGATCGAGACAACCGCCTTGTCTTTCAGATGAAAAACACAAACAAAGAAGGCGTTTGGAGTGGTCAGGTAAAAGCAGAGAACCCTGTCGCGAGAGGACAGGAAAAAGAGAAAAAGACAGAGAAAAGTTAGTTGGAACAGCGCTAGCAACACGCACGCGGACGAGAAGCCTGATCCTCGCCGGAGGACGACGGGAAACGGCCGTCGAGCAACGCGTGGAAATCGGCGAAACAGCAGAGAGTCGGCGCAGAAGGACAACAAAAAAGAAAGAGACCGCCAAAACGAGACCGCTTGCTCAGAGAGAAAAAGTGCCTGCAGCTTTTCGCCCACAACCGCACAGCTGAGATCTGTCCAGGACCGGCAGTTGATCCGGGCGGAAAGTCCCAGGCTGCGCAGCGAACAGAAAACCCGCGAGACTGTTCGCCCATCACGAGTTCTCTTCACAAGAGCAAAAAGAGCCGTTTGGAAGGCGGAAAAACGCACAAACTGGGAGAAAGACGGCACGAACAAACACCTGGGAAGGCGCGTTTTAACTCGCAACGAAAACGATGGCTGATCAACCGACCGCACAGCTGTCGCCCTGCACGCGGTTCGATCACAGATACACACGTCGAATTTTGTCTGTGTGCTAGGGAGAAACCCAACAGGGTGTTTCTCAGGGTACGGGGCAGAATGTTTTCCAGGCGGGGAGTGTTTGCCTTTCCTAACGAACGGATCGGCGTGGCGTGAACCAGGGAAACGGGGGAAGGGGAGCGCGACGATCGCAGAGAACACTAGCCGTGGAACGCAGCTGGACGAGAAAGAGTCGTGCTCCGTTCTCTCGGGAAAAGGCAGATCAAATGCATCAAAGCGCGAAGCAACGCCCACCCTAGAGAAGGAAAACGCCTAAGAACTGGGGAAGACACGACGAGTGAACCTTCGGCCAAACAGCCTCGCGCCAGAGAATGGTCTCGCTGTGTACGGCGCTCCGAGTCACGCAGAGCAGTTTTATAGCGAAGCCATGTGACTCTATTGCTCTCTTGAAACAAGCAGAAGTTTCCGCTCACAAAAACTGAAAGCCAGTGAGTAGGAGAGAGGCGTCGTCCAGATTTCCTTTCCACGATGGATCCGCAATTCGACCGAGAGGAACCGCTTGAACCTAGTTCCTTGCTTCAGTGAACACCATGCTGACGTGCCGAGATGCTCTGAGTTTTTCAAAACTACGGAGCCTTGAGGTGCCGGGGCTGACGCGGGGTGTTTCCGGGCGGATTCGGAGGCAGGGGAAAGAAGGAAAGCTGTTTGGACGTGAAGGAACAGGAAAACGTCCACTGCTGTTTCACGCGTCCCCTAGTGTAGCGATGTGCTCGTTCCAGAGAAATGGAGCGGCAGAGTCACCCTAGCGGTATTGCTTCGCACAAAAGTACGTTGAGTGCACACAGCCTTGAAAGCGGCATTGCTCCCCCATTCGTCAACACGTTGTTTCCCAAGATACATTACAAGCAGTAGAACAGGTGAGGAGTCACAGGCCTTCGCTGACTCGTACTCCTACATCTAAAGGAACAGCAACAGCCGCGTTCAGCTTTGCGAATCTCTTCGTTCGGAAGGACTCGACACTCGGAAGCAAATCATCCACGTGGAACACGTCCGAAACTGAATATCTCTTTTCGCAGCATATCTGACATTAGAAGTCCCAGCAAGAAACCGATTTCGCGTTTGTGACGCGTTCCGAGTATGTGCACGAGCTCCCGATGTCTTAAGGTAAACAGCGGCTCTCGCCTGCAGAACTACCCCCTGGAGCGACGCAAGCACACCAAAGAAAGACTTGGTCACTCCCGTGCCAGAATTTCGGAAACCAGAACGTGCATCTGTTTCTGGTCCGCAGAACTCGAGAAACAAAGCAACAAGATGCACCGTTACGCAACTTTCAAGTGGAGATCCTTCCCTTCTTACTGTTGGATGCGAACACCTGGCGCTGCAGGCTCAACCCTTCCGATAGGTACACGGCACTCAGCAACACCCGGGAGTCATGTGATTGCTTTCCGTCCATCGAACCTTTGTTCTGGAAACGTCAAGACCGTTTAAGGCCTCTCGCCTGCAGCTCCTCAGGCGAGGCTGTCATTGTGCATGTTCCTATCGCGCTCCGTATGTGCCGACGAGCCTGTCGACCTGTTTTATCAATCCATGGTGTGGACTTGCCTCTTCAACTTGCTGTGTACCCACAAGTCGACCTACCTCTGCCTGCTCAGCAGGACACGAACCAAGACAAAGCACGTTTCTCGCTGGCCACGTCCAGCAGTATACACGTCGTACCCGTGGAAGTTCGCGCATACGCTTTCGTCCATCACTTTTGTCTTCTCCCAATCCACCTTCGTATCAACAACGAAAAGCACACACAGTGTTCAGCTGGCATCCGCCAAGTCGCTGTCAGACGCATCGACGCCGACCCCTGCTG
The DNA here is from genome assembly GCF_000208865.1 of Neospora caninum Liverpool. NCBI lineage: Eukaryota > Apicomplexa > Conoidasida > Eucoccidiorida > Sarcocystidae > Neospora > Neospora caninum. Next base: position 2,195,766 of record NC_018395.1, on the reverse strand, counting down.
TACCCCTTGGCACGTTACCGCTGATAGCCCCCACCAACACTCCTTGGTTCGAGTGAAACGCTAAAGATAATGTCCGCAACCGCCCCCCACGTGCGCACACACCCATGTATGCATGTTTGTGTTTACGTGCCTGTTTATATATATATATATATATATATATGAATCAGTTTTCCATGCACCTTTTTATAAAACGTGCAAACTCAATGCGAAGTACCGACCGCAGGCACTCGAACAAAATCTTTTTCACCAGAAAAAGCTGAAAAATATTCGTGTCTCAGACATTATCACTCCCAGTACGAAGGTCCTGATTACACTAGCATTTGAGTAGTCGTTTTTTCTCGCTGTCGGTACGTGTGATAACAGTAATCCGCGTACTACGCCTAGAACAGAACCGATGTGGAGGAACGTTAATGTCGCGGAATATTGAAATCCAGGGGGGGGGGTCGCCCGCCTTTTTGCTGCTTTTCCCGTAGAATATCGCACCGCAGTCATCGAGCGTTGACCAGGAGCATATTCTACGAATACAGGCTAATCTGCGCTCGGGCTTGCATGTGGATGTGCATTATTTCTGCAGAGAACCGGCGCGGGGTAGCGCCAGCATGCGTCGCTGTGGCGCAAGTGTACAGTGGATACAAGGCACACGCTGCGCGACTCTCTTTTCCCAGTTTCCGGCTCCGTTTCGCTTTCCGGAGGGACAAAGGAGGGTGTAGCGACGCACTCGCGACGATAGGCGGGCCTTCCTGCTGGTCCGCTGCCGAAAAAAAGCATTTGGGAAGGGGTATAACCACCGACTACTCCGAACGTCTCTGCTCCCTAGCGCATGTGCGTATTCTCAAAGAAAGCCCATGTCGGTTCTCCTTCCGGCCTTTCACCACGCTCTGCGAAATGCCCGCACAACGAGTCTATCTGTAGCCGTCCCGTGAGGAAACAAGACGACGGGCACGCCATCGATACAGAGGTCCTTCCACGTTTTCCATTTTGAAACGATGGACTTGAGGATCCTGACGACATCCTCAAACGCTTCTGTCGAGTTTTGTCTAGTGAGGGCCGAAAACGTTCAAAAGCGAGAGAATCTGACGCTGGTCTCCAGTCGCACGAGTCGATTTCCGCTCAGAGCCGCCGCGACAAGAGCGGTCGATGTCGGTCGGGGCAATCGCCTTGTGGACGACCTTCCACATAACCCGTAAAGCTCTTCTAGGGCGACATTTTTGAGTGTTTCTCTATCCATCTACATGCATAGACGTTTGCATATGGATCGGTACCTGCGGAGCAACAGCGAGTGGAGAGAGAGCGACGAGGCAGGCCGAGAGAAACGCGTACGGAACGGGGAGAGAGAAAGACGACACACGCTCAGGGAGGGTGAAGGAAAACTAGATTTGCAACGGTCCTTGGCTCCGGTGGGCGCGGCATGTAGACATATCTCTACATAACTTGCGTGTCTCCACGAAGGCATGCTCATCCCCCCCCCCGTCGGATGGACTGCATGCAACCCCCCTCGGTTTTTTTCTTTTTAATGCTTTTTGTTCTTCGGTCGGCGCTTTCGCGTCCGGTGCCTTTCCGATTAACTTTCTCTCTTCCCTCACTCTGGATATTCGTCTCTGCTGCGTTGTTTAGACAGGCGGATGGACTCAAACCCGTAAAACTTTCCCTCCCCTTCCTTTCCGCCCGCGCGCTTTGCTCAAGAACGCGCCCCCGGAGCGTCGGTACTTCTCAAAAAAACACATACCGACGGCGTTTTTCCCGCTTTCTTTTACGAGACGCCTTTGTTTCTGGAAGGGTCGTTCGCGCGCATTTCCCTTCACGCCTCGGCCTGCCGGATACGCCTCGAACCCGTGCAGTCTTGTCTTTGGTTTTTCACGCGCCCTTTTGCGAAAAAGAGACAAGCTGCCGAGCCTTTCCTAGAGATGCCGTTGTTCCCGCGCCCGCCTTCCTTCTGCCTCGCAGTCTTTTCGCCTTCTCGTTCTCTCTTGTGAGATCGCCTTTCCCCCCCCCCCCCCCCGCCGCATTCTTTGTCCCCTTCTTTCCCGTCGGTCGGCTCTCTTCTCCGGCCTAGCGGGCCGGCGCCCGGCAAGCGCGCGTCCGGATGAAAAAAACTCGGTCCGCCCGCGTCACGCTCCGAATGATCGCTGTGTATGTGTGTGTGCATCTCTTTTGCCTCACTCCTCCAGGGAACGACTGGGACTCTTTCCCAACTCGGTTTTTACCTTTTCCGACCCGCTCCCCGACACAGGTTGCTCCGGCGGCTCGCCGAGTCCCAGCCTTTTCCCGCCGAAAACAGTCTCTCTTTCTCTCGCCTCGTCGTGCTCTCGTCGAGTCTTCGCTCTTCTGTCGCGTCTCTCTTCGAGGCAAAGAATGCGCTGAGCCCAATTTATCGATTTGTGTCGAATAGGAAATTCTCTGCTTTCGCCGTACCGTATTACCCCCCTCGCTTCCTTTGCTGCACGGACTGTGCCGGATTACCCTCTCTCGGCACCCAGACGCGCCGTCTCTTTTCTCTTCGCGCGGAGGAGTCCCGCGTTTCTGCGCGCGTAGGCGGAGGGCCAAATCGCTTCTCTCGTCTGTTTTCGTCTTCTCTCGGGGAGTTCCGCCCTCTCCACTTCCCTCCTCCACACGGCCAGCATGAGTGACGCGGAAGATCGACAGGCCTCTCGCGAGGTAAGAGATGCGAGTTGTCAACGGAGAGAGAGGAGACGAGGGAGGAACGCGCACACGTTTAACACGAATGCAATACTATAAAATATTCAGGTTAATCTGGCTTGATTTTATTATCTCGAATTCAAATGCGAACGGGTGTGGGGGGGGGGGGCGAGAACACGCGTTTTCCTCGAGAACAGGTCAGAGGTGCGGTACTTCTGTTGACAAGAATCTGGAGGTTTGAGAAAATTCAGATTTCGAAAAGGGAGGGATGCTCGAGGCCCACACTGGAGAGGGAGTCGCCGCGTCTTCACAGACGGTTCTTCGCGCCGCTAAACGGAGGGGAGAGTCGGCGATTTCGAGAAACAACTGTCGTTTCCAAAGCGGCCCTTACACGGAGAAGAATTTGCGCGTTTGGGGTTGCCGACAGGCGGACAAAGTCGAGGAGGCCTTGCATGCGAGAGCGCATCTGGCGGGCCTTTCAAACACAGCGAAACCCCGGCCGAAGCCATTCCTTGTTTTAAGATGCGAATGTGCATGCGGTTACATGTAAGGGGTGGAAACACTCATGTGGATGCATGTGTAGACGTGTGCCTGGGTATGGGTATGTGGGCCTTTACGGGGTGTTTTTCGCATTCCCAGGTACATATATGTGTATGCCCATCTTTTGTGGACGTTGCGCGTCTAGATTGTGTCGGCAGAGTGGAGTTCCCCAGAGTGCTAGAGAGAGTGCGTGGACAGAGAAAGGCGCGCGTGTCCGCCGAATGAAAAGGTGCAAAGCGCGTAGAAGTTAGACTCGGCGGGCATGTCGCGCGGCCACGTTTGTTTTCTGCGCAGGCGTCGGAGGCGGAGGACGCGGAAGAGAACGAAGAAGAAGAGCCTTTCTCGGGTTCCGAGTCCTCGTCTGAGGAAGAGGAGGAAGACCGCAAGCGCTCGAAGAAAAGCAAGAAAAACAGCAAGAGGAAGAGCTCGACGGAGAAGCGAAGTCGAAGCAGAGATGGCGGCCGCCGAAAGAAACGGCGAGGAGTCAACGCTTTCCTCGATGTCGAAGCACAGGTATGTGCCGTCTCTCTCTTCTTTGGCGGCACATCCAGAATAAGGGTGTTGCACGCAAGCGGGTTTACTTTCACTCTCTCTCAGAGCCCCTCTCTCTCCTTTCTTTCTCTTTCCTGCTGTCTGTGTCCCCTTCTGTCTTCTTCTCTTCCTCTTTCCTTCTTTGTCTCTCGCTTTCTTCCGTTTTCTCCCGTTCTCGCGTCCACGGGTGGAGAAGCCCGGGCCAGCCCGCTGTTTTGTCTCCAGCGGATCTGTGCGTCCACCGGCGCCGTGGCAGAGAGGCGAGAGGCATGGAGCGGCTGACTGTTTTCTTTTTCTGCAGGAAGGCGACGACGAAGAAGAGGAGGAAGGCGACGATTTGTTTGACTACAGCGACGAAGCCGCGCAGGCCGCACGCTTGGCTGCACAAGCCTCCGAGCGGCGCGTGGGCCACGACCGCACGCAGCAGCGACGTGGGGGCGCGAGTCACCTGGAGAGCGCGATCGACTCTCTCACGCGCCGGTACCAGGACCAGACTTTCGAGGAAGGCGAGGAAGAAGACGACCTTGACGCCGACGGTTACGCGCGTGAGCAAACACACGCGCCGCTTTCGAGAGCTGCTGCGATGGCCTTCAATCTTGTGCAGTCGTCGAAAAAGATAAAGACAAAGGGAAAAAGACGGAAGGAAAAGAACGGAGGAAAGAGAAAGGAAAAGAACGGAGGAAAGAGAAAGGAAAAGAACGAAAGGCAACGGACAGTGCTCCTGCTTTCTTTCCTTTTTCCCGCCCCCCTCGCGCTGCGGCGCGCATCACCCGGGGCCCGTCTGTTCGCTGTCTCGGCGGGTGGAGGTTCTCTGCCTCCTTCGACAGCCGAATCTCACCTCTTCTTCGTCGGTGCAGAGAGGCGCCAAACGCGCTTTGGGGGCGATTAACACAACTGCAAAATACGTGTATACATGCATAGATGGGTGTATATATATGTATATACAGCTTTATATACATACATACATACATACATACATACATACATACATACATACATACATACATACATACATATGTGGATCTATCTACATATACACATATATACTTACATATAGACATATATATACATATGTAGATAGATGGAAAGAGAGAGGGGGAGATGCAGATCGAGACAGATTTCGATGGAGAGAGATTCAACAACAGAGGAGAAGTGGGGTGCCGTGGGTGGTAAAGGCCGTGTGCATCTTGTCGGTTTTTTTCGCTGAATGCGTACAGTCGAAGATCCAAACGAGAACAACCTGCTTCCGGACATCACGGACCCGAAGCTGTGGATGGTGAAACTGAACAAGGTAGGTTTTCGTAAACGTTTCCCTGCCTCGCCATGCGCTCCCACTCTCTGTGCGACGTGGTGTCCCCTTGCACGCGTTTGTTCTCGTTCCTTTCTTATCTGGCACCTTCGAGGCGTACCGGCGTTTCGGCGGAAGATGCAACAGTTCACTCCTGAAGCCGCAAGCTGTGCCTGATAGGGGGGGGAGGGGAGGGGAGATTCCTCGCGTCCTCGGTTTTGCGTTTTCAGGAGAACGTTTGAGGCAGTCAGGTGTTTCTCCCGCATTCATGTATGCAGCCCCTCGCCTCGTTCTTTTAAGAAACTTTTTAAAAGGGGGCCCAAAAGAGCGTACCTCTGTCTGTCCCCGGCTCTGAGAGCTCTCAAAGGACAGACTGCCGAGTGTCTCGGAGACTTTTTGGGCGCCAGTCAGTCTCGCGGTGGCTTTGCCTCTCTGCGTGCGCGCGCTCTCTTTTGTTTTCAGACTGGAGTGGAACGGGAAGTGTGCATTTCGATTTTGAACAAGAGCTTCCAAATGCAGGAGAAGGGCAGCGATTGCGAGATCTATTCTTGCTACGCGTCAGACGACCTCAAGGGCTATGTCTACGTCGAGGCTTTCAGCCAGTACGCGATCAAAGAGGCGCTCCAAGGCCTGCGGCTCATTCGCACCTACGGCGAGATCAAGATGGTTCCGCTCGAGGAAATGACAGCCGTCTTCAACTCGGTGCGTTCCCGTCAGTCGCGCATGCAGATTGGACTGCTTTCTCGCGCCTCCGCATTCGACACCCGCGTGGCCAGCGCCTCGCGGTGTCTCTGAGTAGCCACAGACGTGCACCCGGCTAGACGCAGAGCTGCGCGCCCAGTCGTGGAGGTCGAGTGAAGCTCGTAAATGCGCCGTCTGCATGCGTTCATTTGCATGCATATGCATGCAAATGTGTATGTATATACATTCACATTTGTGTGTGTGTACGAGTGCCAGTTATCTGTTTCTGCAGAGTCGTAGGCCTGGTGGAGGTGCATCGTTTTCTCTTTCTCTGTCGCCTTGTTGGATCCGTCTTCCTCTGTGGTGCCTGGCTCGTTTCCTCGCCTCGTCTTGATTTTCTCCTTCCGACGCTCTCCTGCTGATTCAGGTGCGGTCGCGAGCGCCGTACATTCCCCAGCGGAACGACTTTGTGCGCGTGAAGCGGGGTCTGTACGCGAACGACATTGCGCAAATCCACCAAGTAGAGGAACAGGGAATTGTTGTCACCGTGCGCCTCATTCCTCGCCTCGACTTAAATGCTCTCCTAGACAGAGACAAGGTAAAGACCAACAGATCCCACACAAATACATATATATATATATATCTACTTCTATACATACGTGTATATATTTTCATATTTGTAGAGATGCCTAAAAACGCCTGTATACGGGCTCTGCGGTGACTATTCCCACTGCATCGACACATTTATTTGTGTGTGCGAAGATTTCAACGTATAGGTGCATGCATGATGTTTTGTGTCATATATATATATATATATATAAATGTATATATGTGATTTGCATGCGCAGTTGAGTTCGCGCGTGGCACCCCTGTACAGGGCTCTAGGTCTACGAGCCGTTCGTGATCCGCAGGCAGAGTGTGTGGCGTGTGTGTTGGAGAGGGAGCTTTGGAGGTTTTCTTTTGCAGCGTCAGCGTTTTTCGTGAGGGTTGGCGCGTCGCTCTGGAGCCCGCGGGAGACTGTGAGGGGAGAGACGCGTCCGGGGCGCTGTTCGTTCTCTCTGGTGTCCTGTTCTTCACATTCTCGGACGTCTGAACGCTTATGTTCTCTTCGCAGAGAGGCGATTTTAGTCGAAAGAGCGACATGGCGGCACTGAAGCGGATGGGGGGCGTTCGAGCACAGAAACGATTCTTTGACCGCGATGAAGTCGACGCCCGAGGCGGACAAGTTGAGCAGGGCGTTCTCCCCGGCACAGTTCGCTTCGCAGGTGCGTCGGGCGACCGTTTGCGTTCTCGCCGCGTCTCGAACGCACGCCCTTTTTCACAGAGACGCGCGAACTCTCTTTCCAAAACGTGCGTGCAGGCATGACCTTCGAAGAGAGCGGATACCTGCTCAGACGCATGGCCGTTCGCCACCTTCTCGTCGGCTCCGCGGCGGCGCCTTCCCTCGCGGAGGTCACCGAGTTCGTTCAGGGACAACAAGGCAAAGAGGAAGAAGATCTCCACGAAAGTAAGAGAAACTCTCGTCTGCCGTGGATCGCTACCGCGCCCACCACTCCAGTTATACCGTCCTCGAGTCATGTGAATTAAGCTACACAAGAATACGGAAGAGGCAGTTGTAGCAGGCAACGTCCGAGATTCCCATCCTGCTGTCGTCTCGCGTCTAGACACATTCACTATGCTGGCGACTTACAAACGTAACCTGTTTTCTGGCGTGAAGCGATGATGGCAGAAGCGAGAGATGGCGACAGGACACGGTGCGCTTCGATGTGCGGATCCCACCATGTAGGTATGTCCGTACATATTTGTGCATACATTTATTCAGACGTGTGTGTGGGATTTTCTGATCGAAGTCGGTACGCGTCTCTCCATGCTTTGGCTGCGCTCAGTTCGCCGGCCGTTGTCGTCGTTTTTGAAGCGCCAGCGAAGCGCGTATCGTCTGGGGGAACGCGTGCGCGTGATTGGCGGCGAACTGCAAGGCATGCGTGGGAAAATCGGCGAGCGCAGGCAAGAACCCGAAGACGACGACGAAGAAGAGGCTGTTGAAGTCATCCTCGAAGACAAAAAACTCGGACCCGTCATGCTCAAGGTACGCTGGCTCCTACAAAGATGCGCCTTCCCACCCTGTACACACTATACGTATTTATCTGCGCATTTATCTGTGCATTTATCTGTGCATTTACCTGTGCATTTATCTGTGCATTTATCTGTGCATTTATCTGCGCATTTATCTGCGCATTTATCTGTGCATTTATCTGTGCATTTATCTGCGCATTTATCTGTCTTTGTGCACCCGAAGTGTGTTTGTGACTAGCTGGAGGTTTGCGGATGGGGGCGTTCTGCGAAGCGCTGCCTCCAGCCCAGGCGGCAGAGCCTTTTTGGAAAGAAATTTGCGCTTCAAGTTGTCTTCTTCAGACGAGTCACGTCGTGAAGGATCTGCAACTCGGAGAGAACGTGCGAGCAGTCGGCGGCGTGAACGCGGGGCACAGCGGTCTGATCACTTCCGTCGACTTCAGCAAACAGACCGCGACAGTCTTCTCGCCAGCTGCTGGCCTGGAAGTAAGCAACGAGCGTGGAGGGGGCCGCGCTTCAAAACAACCCGGACACAACGCAGCCAAAAAAGGGACGCGGGACCATGTCAACAGAGCGACCGGGGGTGCACTTATAGATGCAGACAGGCATGGACCGAGATGGAGACAGCGATAGACATTGACAGATGTAGGCATAGGTGAGTGAACCGAGACGGACTCGAAATCGATAGGAATATGGCCTTGTGGGCGGGTATGGAGATCGGTGGATCCGATGTGCTTCTTGATTCAAAGGTATAAGGTGTATCCCGTAGGGTTTTTGTTTAGAGCCCTTCTTCTTCGTCTTGTGGTGTCTCCTTTTGTACTCTTTTCGTGTTCTCTCGTTCGTGTCCCTTTCTCCCGATCTCTCCGTTCGTGTGTGCAGTTCACCTGTGGCCTAGAGTCCCTCACTGCGGCGCCTGACGCGGGTCTCGGCGAAGAGGGACTGTCGTCTGTGCGCGGTTTCCACTTGGGTGATTTCGTGGAGCTGACGGGGGGCGAGAAAGGCGTCTTGGTGTTTATCGACAAGAACCAGTCTTCGATTCGCCTGCTGTTGCCGTCCAACTCTGCGCTCGCGGCGACGGCTGCGCAGCTGGCCTCGAAGCGGAGCACGGATCTCTTGACAACTCTGGACGAGTCGCGCGCAACGATCGAGAAGGGGGCGTCCGTGATCATCACCAAGACGCAAGGCGTTCTGCCGTCTCTGTCTGGAGTGCCCGCGGGCTCCTTCGTCGGCACGACGCTCGGCAACCTCCTGGGCATCCCGACGACCGCGGTCGGAGGGGGTCTCCTTGGAGCCCAAGGCCCGCAGGGCCCCGGCGGCGCAGGGACAGCGGGCCTCGGCCTCAAAGGCGCCCACGCCAAAGTCCTGCACGTTTGGAAAGACCGTCTCTTCCTGAAAGTGGTGGGCCGGAGCGAGAACGGCGGAATCATCGCTGTCGACGCCAAGCACGTCCGCGTCTCCGGGTCTCCCGACTTCCGCGGGCCGGGATTTCCCCAAGACGCCTTCGCGCGAAACGCCCAGGGCTCGCAACTCGCCAGAGCCCAACGCGGTCGCGTCGCCCTCCGCGGGGGCCTCGGCGGCTGGGGCCCGGGCGCGAGTCGTGGTGGGCGTGGAGGCTTCAGACGGAACCCGTACCTCGGAAAGCTCGTCAAGATCATGAAGGGTCGGTATCGCGGGTTGATGGCTACCGTGCGGCGCGTCGAACAAACTGAGCTGCAGTAAGGAGGCGCCAGGAGGAAGATCAGGACAGGGCAAAGACGAAGGGCGGACAGCGCAGCTTCACAGAGAAGCCCGACGTGCGGCGGGCGCGGGATGCTCTCCAGGGGGGAGGGGGTCGAGTTTGCGCGCGCGTCCGGCCATTTTTGGATCTCTGACGGTGCATCGCGCGCCTTGCGTCTTGCCTCCCCTTGCCTTGGCTGCAGCGTTCTCCTCCAAATGAAGGAGCAGGAACTGAAAATCCCAAAGTCGGACGTCCAGCTGATCGAGTCGAGCAGAGAATACCAAAGTGAGAATCGACGCGTCGGAGACCCGCTGTGTGTCGCGCGCTCTCGCGTCCCGCACGCCGCCTCTCTCCAGGCTCTCCGTGTTCTGTGTGTGCATACGCGTTTTGTCTCGCGCTTTACCCCTTCGTCCTTCCTTTCGTCTTTTCCTCCCTCCGCGTTCTGTCGCCCTCGCGTTCGCTCTTCGTCTCGCGCCTTTCGATGCTGCGGACCTGGATGTGTGCGAGCCCGCGAGATGCGTGCGCTTTTTAGGCTTCGTGGGACGCATGGCCGCCCCGCCGCCGTCAACGCTGGGCGCGACGAGCAGCCTGGACTCTCTGCGAACTCCGCAGCCAGGCGGATCGGCCGGCACGACGCCTCTGGATTCTTCGCTGCTGAATTCTGTCTCCTCGCCCTACCTCTGCGGGGCCGACGGCGCGTCTTCGCTTTCGGGCTCTGGGCCTCACTCCCGCACGCTCACGCCGCTCTCGTCTTCCTCGGCGTTCATCCCGCCCTCGCTCGCCTCGATCGGCTTCGGAAACGGCGACAAAGGGGCGTGCGTCTTCGACGCGAGCGGCCGGGGCGACAGCGTTCGACGCGGCAGCGTGGCGAGTTCGTTCAGACTCGACGACGTCGACTCAGACGTGGACGGGCCGCTCTTGACGCCCAGAGAGGAAGACGCCGCGTACGTGCAGAGAAGAAAAGGACAGGCGGAGAAGGCGCAAAAGAGAGAGCGCGGGCGGAAAGCTAAGGAAAGAGAGAAACGAAAGAGACAGAAGGAAAGAGAGAAAAGAAAGAGAAGAAAGGAGATGGAAGGAAAGAGAAAGAGAAACGGAAGAAGAAGAGAGGTTCTTGAGAAAGCAGCGAGGGCCGAGGTCTCGTCAAGTGAAGGCCGATGTGACGCGCGTCCCGCCTAGGGGCGGCTAGAGCGAGAAGGAAACAAAAAGTCTGAGGGGAAAGTTTTGTGGATTGCGGCTTTTCGTTTCCGTTTTTGCGCAGGTCGAACTCGTCCATGTCGATGAGCCTGACCACGGCGTCGGTTGCAGGAGGGCCCGCGACCAAACCGCCTGACTGGTGCTGTCCAGGCGTCGAGGTCTGCGTCATTGCCGGCACCGGCGGCTACCGAGGAAAAATCGTAAGCTCAACCACTGCCCCACGCCCCCCCCCCAAGAGAAACACATCTTCACACGGATATATATATATATATATATATGCACCTATATGTACCCGTACACGTCGTTTTACACGTATATTCATGCGTATACGTCTTCGTCCATATATACTCATATATATATATATATATATACTCATATATATATATATATATATATATACTCATATATATATATATATATATATATATATATATATATTGGTTTTCAGGAGCATATGTGATCGTGGTGCATCTGAGATGATGAGAGTGACTGGATTCAGTGCATGTACATGCGCATGTCTACTACCAGCATGTATATCAGTGTACCTTTTTCGTATATAGGTGCCAATATATATCTTGTATCTGTGCACACATCTATGCACCGGCAGATACGGAGCGAGAGAAAAGGAGAGGTACTGATGGCGGTAGATAAGTGAAGATTGGTCGAGAGAGATATAGGCAGATAGGTACTTGCAGAGAGACATCGAGATAGGCGCGTATATATGTATATATATGTATATAGTTGAGAGTAGAGGTGACTGCATGTGGTGTTTGGCGGTTTGGTTTTCTTTTCAGGGCGCGATTGGTCAGATTCTTCCTCAGGACGATCACCTGCTTTGCCACGTGTACATTGGCGAAGAAGATCTCATCGCGATTGCCGCGGAGAGTCTCGCACCGGTGGTTCCGACGCAGCCGGACCCGAACAAGGTAAAGGGCGAAGAAGAAGCAAAAGGGGAACACGGCAAAGAAAGACGCAAAATACGGGAAAAGGAGGGAACACGAAAAGAAGTGAGAGAGAAACAGATGCGCGCCCTTTGGCGGATGGCGAGGCAGCAGAGTGGGTCTTCGGCGGGTCGGCCCGCAGTCCTTTTTTGGGGTCTCAGGTGTCTCTCCAGCTGGTGCGAAAACAAGAGCCGCCGAGAGAGGAAACGAGACAAAGGGCCTTTGAGAAACGACTCGTGTAGGAAACATGCACGCGTTATCGGAGTCGCTCGCTGCGCGTTTCAAACGCCTTTTTCTCTCTCTTTCCAAAGACTCGCAAGCGTTTCCTCGGGTGTCTGTAGACCCTATTTTCGGTCCCTTTTCCCACGGCACATACCCCTTTTCCTCTTTTGCACATCTTTGTGGATTCTGGAATTCCTCCGCCCTTCTCACGAGCTGGAGCGGGGGACGGCTGCCTTGTCGGGACACCGGCATGCGCAGTGCTGGAGCGTCGCCGCCTCGCTCTTGGCGACACATTCTCCCGTTACCTCTTTCGGATCTCTCTCTCGATTTGTGTCTCCGTGTGCAGAGAGTGATGATTCTCGACCGCGAGTGCTCCGAATTCGGCCGGACTGGTATTTGGGTCCAAGCAATCAGCCCGACGTGCGCTGTCATTCGAACGCTTAACGCCGGCGAGGTAATGTGCGATCCTCGCCGACTCGTCAACTACAGCCCGCCTCCCGAGGACGACGAGTGAACCGAAACGCGCAGATCTTTTGAGAGAAGATACGAAGCACAACCCGAGACCGAGAGGAGACAGGAGACAGACAGACAGAGTTTTGCGGTCGATTAGGGTTTTTTGTCGGGGGTTCGTTCGAGCTTGTCGCTTGGCGGAGCGGAAAGGGAGCGGAGCTGGAGAAGCGAGTCCACGATAGAAAGGCTGCTCGTGGCGAACGAGCCGCCTGGTGGGGCGGCATCGGCAGCCGATACCACACCCATCTGCGCGTTAATTCCAGTGTTCTCTAGGCATGTATGCATGCGGAGACGGGTGTCGCCGTCTTTCCGTACCGCTCGTTTTCTGTTTCCCTCGATTATTTTCTGATGCGGCGCCGTCTCTCCGTTTCCCCGATCTCGTTCCTCTAGCTCGTCCTTCCTCTATTTGTTCGGATCTCCTCTCCCCGCCACGTGGAGCTTCGCGTTCCTCGTCTCCTCCCTCTCTGGTTCCTCTTCCGCTTCTGTCTTTTCTCGCCTTCTCAGCTAACTCGACGCGGTTTTCCCGATCTTCCGGGGGAAACACAGGTCTTTTGCGAGTGTAAAAAGAGGCCTCTCCTTGCCTTTGAACCCAAGACAAAGCACGCGTTCCCTCTACTCGCTGGGCCCGTCCCCAGCAAGTTTCTCTCTCTGCACTCGCCGCGCGCGTGCAGGAAGGCGCCGGCGAGGCCGCGAGAAATCCACCGTTGTGAACCTCTCGCGCGCACGGTGTATGTACAGCCAAAGGTTCTGGCCAACAGCGGTCTGCGGAGAGTGGAGCACATGTACAGACTGGGGACCCTCCACAGACAGCCAGCTCTCAAAAATCATATCTAATTATATATTTTACATCTCTATATATACACACATAGAGGCAGAGTAGAATAAATATCTAGAGAGCGGGAGGCGGACATGGCTATCTGTATAGATTTGTAGATGTGAGGAGACCGTGTACAGTTGGGGGTGTTTCGCTGTTTGTGCTACCGTAGCGCTGAGTCGACGGAACACCTCGCTCTTAGAGTCTGAGAGAGAAACGATTTGCGGGCGGACGGGAAGACTTCTTCTCGTCGGAAACAGAGCAGTTGAGGGAGAAAAGTAAGCTTCGCTCTTCCGGCATGCCGTTCAAAGTGCGAAGCGACAAACGCGCATCTGAGCGAGAAAAAGGGGGCCAAAGGCCCTGTGCGTTTTACCCGAAAAGAGACGCGTCGCGGCGACTTCGCGCCACAGGAAGCTCGCTTCAGGTGTAGAGACACAGTCCCAAGAAAGGCGACAGAAGCGAGCGCAGAAAAAGGAGTTAGGAAGAACAAAGAACGCGAAGACCAAGAGAGAAGAGAGAGGCAAGAGGAAGTGAGAGGAGATTGGAACAGAGCGAGAGTGAGTCTCCAGGTAGTCCAGAGAAGAGAGGAAGATGGGAAGAGAGAAGCGACAGAAGTGGAGAGAGTTGAGAGAGGAGAGCGAGGGCCCTCAAGACCCGAGCAAACGTTTTCTTCGAGGACGAGGCATCTTTCCTTGCGTCACGCTTTTCTCCTCGCCCCGAGGGATTGCATATAGATCCTTGTTCCCCCCCCCCCCCCCGTTCCTAAGGAGACGGCGACTTCACCTCAGCGCCTGCAGGGGAAAAACGAATCGTTGCTTTCCCGGATTTAGCGAATCAGCGAGCTTTCAGTTTTCTCCCTTGCTCCCATGCTTTCCCAACGGCGTGGACACCACGAAAAAACTGCATGCAGTGCGCATGCGTATTTTCTTTGGCGAACGCCCGACTCAAGAGTCGTTTTCTGGATCTGCGACAGACAGAACGACGGTTTTTTCGCGGAGTGCACCCCGAAGAGAGGGGAAAGTTCCTTGTTTTTCGCAGGACGGCGTCTGGGGAAGAACGCGTTTCCCTTCTCCAGAAAACGCGCTCTACATTCCAACCGAGAGGCGGAAGAGCCGCTTCAAAGTTGCGTGCGGAAAAAAACTGAAGCCCGTATTCCCACAGACTCATGCATCCACTCTCTACACACATTCCCCGATTTCTGTAAAAGGAGGTACCGCTGCTCTCATACATATACACAGATTCTTCGTACACGTTTATGCGAATTGACATACGCGTTGACATACCTACATTATATATATATATATATATATATATATGCTTGTATGCAGTGTGTTGTGACCGAGGCTCTTTTTTACATGTGAGTGGTTCAGGAACTGCGAATGACTGTTTCAGATATGAAGGACGAGACATGTCTGTGTGCGGCCGGTCTGTTGTTTCCTTGCGTCTTTTGGAGCTCACAGCCGTCAGGTCGTTTCTTCCGCGAACTTTGTGTCGCGTTCTTGCATGCACAAACAAAACGATTCGCCCGAGGGTGGACAGTCTCAATAGCGTCCTCTTGAAAGCACCTCGAGAAGTATCGCCCCTGGGAATGGCGGCGCCGAGCCGCGGACTCGCCCCTGCTGTCGCGGCGGCTCACCTCCCGGGGCCCCGTCTCTCCCCGTCGCCTCCCGCTGTCTCTTCCAATCCGCAATGTCGACAGCTGTCGGCGCGGCTGCTGATCTGCGCTGCAAAACGACAGTCGAGAGAAGTGCCAGATTTCGCGAGAAGACGCAAGCTGCATGCACGGAGAACTCCTTCCCGGGTGCGCTGCCTTTTCTCTTCACAGTCTTCGTCCCGTCTCTTGCCGGCTCGACCGTCTCTGTCTCCCTCTTCTCCCTCTTCTCCCTCTTCTCTCTCTTCTCCCTCTTCTCTCTCTTCTCTCTCTGCTCTCTCTGCTCTCTCTTCTCTCTCTTCTCTCTCTTCTTTCTCGTCTGTGGCTGCATTTCCACTTGTAGGTTCTTCCTCGGGTTTCTCTTCTCGACCTGCTTCTTCGTTGAGGGAGGGAGAGGACGAGGCTTCTCCGGCTCTTCGCGTCGCGCGCCAAAGGCGGCACGAGTGCCTCCGCGCCTCGCCCCCGCGGCCAGAGGAAGCGACCGGAAACGACGGGCTCTGTTTCGAGAAAAGACGCGATCTGGGAGAGACGGAGGCGGAGGGAACAGCGGGGAGCGCGTCTCCAAACGAGGCGCGCGTTTCCGCAGGCGTTTCCGCAGCTGTCCCGCGCGCACGTCTCAGCGAACAGGCATCCCTGCGGACACGTCAGAAGTGGGGATCATGGACAGAGAGAGACGAGGGCGCCTTCGACGTGCACGCCTCGAGAAAAGCCGAGAAACCCCGGCCGGGCGTCGGACGCCGAGCAGCCTTCCTCGCGGCCTCGGTGACGCAAGGCAGCCTCAGCGCCGAAGACATGCAGTTTGCATGCACAGAAATGGCCGGCAAAAGACTGCCGCCGAGTGCACCTTTCTGGAACGAAGTCGCCGATGTGATCTTTCACAGGTGTTACCTGGAAATCCCCGATTCGGAGTCTCCCGCCTTCTCTCGGCCTTCTCACGTCTCGCGTTCTTCCTCTTGTGCCTCGCTTTCCCCTGCGTCAGCGGCAGCTCTGTCTCTCAAACAGCTGGCCGAAAGCAGGCGAGCCGCGAGAGGAAATTTCGGCCATGAGGGAGATCGCGCCTCAGACAGCGGAGCCGCAGACACGCCAGAATCCTTTCAGGCGCTGCTTGTTGCTTCGTCCTCCGTGCCGCCGTCTTCCCTCCTCACTGTCTCTGGTCTCTGCGCGACGGTCCACGCTTTCGCGCGAGGCGGAGTCCCCCCTCGCCCTCTCTCTTCTCTCTCTTCCTCTCTCTCTTCCTCTCCCTCGTCCTCTCCTCCTTCCTCTCCTTCTTCTCCTTCCTCTCCTTCTCCCTCTTCTTCTGTTTCTTCTCCCCCTTCTTCTCCCTCTTCTTCTCCCTCTTCTCGCGCTGTTTCTGTTTCTTCTCTTTCTTCCGCGTATCCCTTCAGCTGGTCGCGGGGCTTGGAAGGCCCCAAGGCTGTGCCACGCGCGGGGCAAGTATATGCCCTAGGAGCCTTGGCGTTCTCCGCGCTGCCTTTCGCGTTTCGAGGCACCGACCTCGCCGTGCTGACTGGTGCGTTGGTAAAGGCAGGATTCAAGGAGAAACCGTTCTACGCGTCGGTCCTCGATTTCCTCCTCGCAACTCCTCGGTCTCCCGCTTCTCTCGTGTCTCCTCTCGTGTCGCCTTTGTCCGTATCGCCCTCCGCACTGGGCTCTCCAGCTGCCTCGCCTTCTCCGTCGCGGCCAGGTGCCGGCATGATCGCGTTCCTTGATTTTGAGCCGCGCGCCGTCGCCACGCTCTTGCATGCACTCGCTGCCTCCCCCGTCGAGCTCCCGCGGGCCTCGGCACTCCGCGTGTTCCATCTTTTTGCAGACCACCTTTTGACTCCTCTCTCACCGTCCCGTTCCTCTCTCGAACCCCCCCCGGCCGCTTCGCCAGCTCGCAGCCGACATTCGCCCTCGCAAAAAGAAGTCGGTCCATTCCCCCCTTCTCTGTCTCCTCGTTTGTCTTCTCCTGCCTCTCCTTCTTCTCCCTCGTCCTCTCCTTCTTCTCCCTCGTCCTCTCCTTCTTCTTCTACCTCTCCTTCTTCTCCCTCGTCTTCTCCTTCTTCTTCTACCTCTCCTTCTTCTCCCTCTGCCTCTCCTTCTTCTTCTTCTACCTCTCCTTCTTCCCCGTTTTCTCCTGCTGTGCCGCCAGGTGCTGCTGCTTGCGCTGCCTCTTCGGTCGCTGCGTCTTTGGTGCCTTTTGAGTCTGTTCCTTGCGCGTTGCCGCTTTGGGACTTGTCGTTGGCCGCTCTGGCGACGGTCCTGCGCGCCTTCCTCAAGGTGCGCTGCAACCGCCCAGACCTGCTCGAGGCCGCGCGCCGCCACCTTGACGCCGTCGTGTTGCCTTCGCTGGCGACTCGACCTCGCCCCGACGCGTCCCTGGCGGAGACGCCTCCCAGCGACCTCCGCAAGGGACAGGCCAGCGGCTCAGCCCTGCTCTTTCGCGCAGCGGTGTGCACGCCTCGAGGCATGTCTGTGACGCAGTCCCTGGTGATCTTCTTCGACATTCTCTCGGCGCAACTCGCCGGCGTCCTCGCGGCTCCACTCACCGGCGTCGACGCGCGCGAACGCATTCTGCGCGGCGAGGCCTGGGGACAAACCCGAACGATGCAGACGCGCCGTCTGCATGCACCGCCGCAAGCAAAGGGAACGCGCTGGCCGGAAGCTTTCCCCTCGCCGACGCCCGCCTCCCAGGAGGGCGGGGAGCAGAGCGGTCCGCGGCTCACGCTCAGCAAGCTAGCCAACGTCTTGGAGCCTCGGGTCCCCGCGATGGACCTCGGCGGGGTCATGACGGTCTGCTTCGCGCTCTCGCGCGTTGCCCACCTCCAGGACGAGCTGCGTAAGTGTGGGAACAAAGGGGGACGAGGGCAACGGAACGATGCGCGCAAAAACGCGAGAAGAAATCGCAAAGAGAAAGGAGAAGAGACGGCCGCCGGCGACTGAGGCGGAACCGGAAAACCAGGGGCGACGGCTCCGACGGGGCCTGGAGACTCCCCAGACACAGAGGAGACGCGCGAGGGACACTGTGTGAGGGCGTGTTTTTGCCTGCTCTTCCCGAGGTGGTTCGGCCTAGAAGCCACAAACCCGCGCACACAGAGGCGAGGCGTCTCCGTGCGTGTGTGCGTGTGTGTCTCTGTTGCAGACCCCCTCGTCGACGCAGTCGTTCGACGTGCGCGCCTCGCGATGCTGCGAGCGGCGCGAAGCGCACGCAGTGCAAGGTCTGTCGAGCCGCCATCAGAAAAAGACAGAGAGGACGCACAGACGCAGGGAAGCGAGTCTGGGAAAGGAAAGCTGCAGTGGCAGGAGAGGGAGAAAGAAGGCAAATGTGCGTTAAAAGGCAGTGAGGACAAGGGAAGGAAGTTGGGAAAAGCGCAGGAAGGACGTTTGCAGTCCCCGTCTGGGGCAAAACCCGAGCAAGCTGCAGAAGTCTCCGAACCGAACGAGGACTTTCTGACGTGCCGTGACGTCAGCAATTTCGCGCAAACCTTTGCCAGGTGAGGAGACGCGCGGAAAACACACCGGAAGGAGACGCGGCTGTGGTGGTTCAAATCTCTTTCTAAACTGCCTTGAAGAAGAGGACGAAGAGCCTGTGCACCCGATCCAGGATCGGCCTCGCCATGTCGACAGTCTCCTGTTTTTTTCTCTCTTTCCTCTTTTCTCTTTCACTCGCTTTCCTCTTCTCTCTCTTCTCTTTCTTCTCTCTTTTCTCTTTCTTCTCTCTTTCCTCTTCTCTCTTTCCTCTTCTGTCTTTCCTTTTCTCTCTTTCCTTTTCTCTATTTGCTCTCTTTTCTCTCTCCTTTTCTTTCTTGTCCTTGTTCCCATGCCGGTCTCTCACCCTTTCTGGCTAGCTGTCTTGGTTTTGTTCACTTTCCGTCGCGTTTCCGCTCCAGGCTGAACGTCGTGGACGCGGGCTTTCTCCGAGCTCTCGACACCTGGGTGCCTGGCCACGCTTCGGCCTTTTCGCCGCAAGACCTCGTCGGAATTCTCTACGCGTATCGACAGCTCCGGCACGTTCCGGATGCAGCCGTGCGCGACGCCGTTTTCTACGCTCTCTTCTCAGCGACCGATCGCCTTCTGCCGTGAGAATGGAAGAGTTGAAGAAATGCAGAAACAAGACTGATGCAGGTTCGAGAGAACCAAACAAGACTCTGAGAGAGGGACTGTTCCACACATTCGCAAGCGTCTTGAGCTACAGTGGACATACCCGCCCGAAAACACCCAGAGACGGAGCGAAACAGGTTGACGCATGCAGAGGCATATCCTGAGGGTCGAACCTAGATCCTCATACATATGTCAGCATATGTCAATATATATATGTATATATATATATATATGAATAAATATATATACATATAAAAATATATGGGCACATGGCTCTCGTGTCGTGGGAATGATAAAGAAAGGAGTAAACGAGAGTTTGTGTTGCTCTGTTGGTTTCGACAGAACGGAATGTTTTTTTCTATTTCTCTGTTCGATGAAGGGGCCGGGTGTTTTACGCACACACACGAGAAAAGTGACGAGAATGTCTTCTCACTGATTGTCTCGCTTTCCTCTCCCTCTTTCCATTCACTTGGCCTTCCCCCTCTATGTTCCTTGGGTGGTTGTCTCCTTCTGTCCTTGCGCTCTTCTCTGCTCGCCTTCTCCTCCCTCGGTTTCCTGAGAGCGTTCTCTCGCAATGTCCGGTGTCCGCGTCTGTCTCTTTTCTGTCTTCCTCTCCCTCAGGGGCTTCACGCTGCAACAGCTGGTGACGGTTCTATCTAGGCAAGTCGCATTGTACTCATTTTCGCGGATATCTGACGATTTATGCACCTCTGCAGTTCATCAACAGTTTTCAAGTGTACAGACAGCGGGGTCTAAATTTCTTCATTGCAGAATCTCGTGGCAGAGCCTCTGGGGGGCAAGAGCCGTTGCAGGAATGTCGTCTTTCAGGGTGTGCATCCTACTAGCGAATGCCTCGTTCTACTAAGTGAGTGGATTTCCTCTTTTTCCTCTTCATTCGTGGCGGATCGGATGTTCTGTCTTGCATTGTGCTTCTGTCCTTTTTTTTCCTCTGCCGTCGAGTGTTTTCCTGCTCCTCCTCTGGATGCTTCCCTCGCGTCGCGCGTCGCTTCTTCCTTCGCGCCGTTAGCCGCCCTCCCCTCTCTGGTGTCCCTCCGTGTGTCGTTTGAAGCCTCTTGCGTTTTCCCCTCTCTCTCCGTGCACATGTGTGCCGTACTCAGTTTCTCTCGCCTCCGCGGTGCGTCTGTCTTCCCCGGTGCGCAAGCGACTTTCTTCGCCGTCTGCAATCATCTTCTGCAACATTCTTCTCTTCGCTTCCACTGCTCGTCCGCTCTCTCTTCTTCTCCCTGTTTCTCGTCCTCCTCGCCCTCCTCTTCCCTCTCTCTGTCGTCTCCCGGGGCTGCCGTTTTCCAGTGCGCGGCTGTGCGACCGGGAGAGTCAGAGAGAGAGCGCGAAGAATGCGCCCCGCAGTCCAGAGCTGGCCAGAGACAGCGGCTCGGCAGGGACCGACGAGGCAAAGAGGCACGCCCCCAGCAGGAGAAGGCGCATGCATGCATCGAGCTCACTGCGTTGCACCTCGTGCCCGTGGTCGGCGCTCTCGGGCGGATGGCGGTTCGGCACGAGGCTTTCTTCGAGGCAGCCGGAAACTTCTTCTGCTCAGACGTAAGGCGAGGAAAAAGAGAGAAAGGAAATATAGGGAAGACAGGGAAGGAGAAAAGCGAGAAAGAGAGGGACGAGAATAAGAGACTTAGCGACCTCCACAGACACAACAAGAAACTGGAACTGGAACGTGGGAAAGGGTGGCGACGTTGAAGAAGCACAGAGCACAAACACCAGCACAAAAACAGCCGAAAGGGAAAGTCGAAAGAAAAGCGGTGCGAGAGACGGCGAGAAGAAGGCTGGCCGAGCAAAGAGCAGCAAACGAACGAAGGGGAACGGGAAAGGGAGAGGGGGTAGCAAGGAAAAACGCAAAGAGGTGAGGCGCAGGCAGCTGTGAATTGCTACCGGCCTCTCCAGACCAGGAGTCACTCGAGTGTCTGTACACCCGGGTCACTGGGGAAAAGATCTCTCGCAATTGCTTCTGCTCCCTCTTTCTCTAACTTTGCCACGTTCCTCTTAGAAGCCTTCTTTTCTGGGCTCGTTGCATGCGCTCTCGCCGCGAGGCGACACGCCGGTGCGGACCACTCAGCCTTTTCCTCCTGGGGTGGCGCGTCTCTGCCTTCCTTCTTGCAGGGACTGGAACGCGCGTTCGTCTGGGATTTGCAGTCTCTCAAGGTCCGTTCGCGGAGAGCCTTCTTCCCATTTCTCCGCGTTTTGTGTATCCCTGTCTGCGCGTGAAAAGGCGTATGTACACATCTATGCGCAAGTGAATACAAATCTTGGGAGAGAGAGAAGAGTAGAGTGCGAAAGCGGTCAGCAGGTTTCGAGTGCTGCGAACAAAGCACTCAACGGTTTATGCTCATGGCTTTGACACACGTGCAGGGGAAAAGAGCTCTTCATAGATTGCTCAACCCGCCAGCAGCGAGGCCGTTGGTATAACGTGTATTGATCTTGCGACGAGCGTCTATCCAATGTGTTTCTTTGCACCTTGTGTCTGTACATCTTTACCCAGGTGCTTTGCCACGTCCAAGTTCGTATTTTTGTACCCCCTATTTCAATCGCGTCTCTTCATTGTCCTTTCTCTTCCTTCCCTCTCTCTTCTCCCCCTCTCTCTCTCTCTCCTCTGGCTGGTCTGTCTCTTTCCCCTTTGTCCTCTCTCCGTTTTCTTTCGCCGTGTTTTCTCTGCCTTTTCTCACGTTTCTTGTGTGGCTCGTGTTTCCGACTGTGTCGGTGTGTGTAGGACGCCTACGCCCGAGTTGGCTTCGATCATCCTCAGCTTTCGGCGATCATCGATAAACACCTGAGCTGTCTGCCGGCTTCCCCTTCTTCGCGCGAGAGCGAAAACTCGCAGATTTGAGAAAGACAAACAAGGGAAGGCAGCATGCGCGTTAGAGGAGTCGTTTTCTCTTGCTGTGAATCGATGGGGAGAAATTCGGCCTGAATTGTTTTTTTGCTCCTGCACAGTCGACAGAAGAGCCCCCCTGTTTTCGGAGAGGCAACAAAGGGGAGGGCACGGGAAGAGGAAAGAAGTGGTTCGTGGTTCGGATCCGAGTCGATAAGGGAAAAACGATTCACTAAATCTCGTTCAATAACAAGAGAAGACGACGCCGCCGCATCGAGGTGTCGATACACCCCGAGAAATCGAACTCCGCACCGTGTCGACGCGGGGCGAAAAAAAGACAAGACCGCGCGTCAGGTGTGCAGTCAGCAGCTAGCGTCTGAAAACGCCGCTCTCTTTGCCAAAGGAGAGAAACGCGAACAGGAAACGTCTCTCGACTCGCCATCTTTGCAAAAAACTCACCAGCGACAGAGCACGTTTGCACTAAGCTCGTGCACGCACATACACAGTGCGAGACAGTGAGCGAAATGTCGGCGTCGACGCGTGCAGGTGAACGCACAAACCTAGCAACTGAGGTCGGGCACCAAGGAAAGAAAGGTCGGACCGCCCGGGAAACTTGCGAAGCTCTGCCCAGGCCTTCGCCCCTACAGAAGATTTTGCACGTCGCGCGCGCGCCGGCTCGGCGAGTCACACTTGCTGTCCCTCTGAATCACGTGCAATCCTCCTCGCTCAGTACACGCATATGTATATATATGCATATATATGTAGGTATGCATTTGCGGTGACAGCTCGGTTCTTGACGCTGGCCAAACGGGTGAAAGGAAAGGTGTCTCGGGTGAGTTCAGTTGGCGCCGGAGAGTGTATAGTCTGGAGTACATGCGGACTTGAGTGCATGCACGGCGCTCTGTGTGGCTGGAGGACGAGCACACTAGGACGGCGAGAGAGGGATGAGACGCGGAGAATCGTTTGCTTCACGCGACTGTTTCCCTTGCCAGTGCCTGGAGACCGGGCGTGCTCTTCCCTCTTGGAAGTGCACGCAAAGGATGCACCCCGTCGAGTTCTCCCTCGAATGAATGAGTGCGCCTGGTGTAGTGCCACAGTTCCTCTCTCTTCTCGCATGGAAGCTGCATCTCTGTATCTCCTGCGTTCTCTCCCCTCCGGTGTTTTTGGCGTCGCGGCGTCTGTGCCTCTCTCACTTTTCTTTCCTCGCCCGTGTGCCTTGGAGGGGGAGGGGGGTGCGACTCATTCGCGTATCTGCTTCAGAAAAGGCGTGCAAAGAGTTTTCGCAGAAACACACAAAACGCAAAACGCTCTGGCACCTGAGACATGCACGCCACGTGCTCACCTGTTCACACGGCACGGGCTCGAAACAGGGAATCCACGCCCGCAGAGAGAAACGCGCCACTACCGTATCCCCTTTGAAATACAAACATCACTGTCATGTGTGTCTACAGGTAGTTCGGGAGAAACAGACGTTTGAAACTGAAGAGACGGTCCCGCAGTCCTGCGTCTCGCTTCTCTCTCCCTCTTGGCAGTCTTGAATCTCTCGTTCCTCTCTCCTTCCTGTCGCTGCGTCCGAGCACACGTTGTCAGGACGGCAGCGCAGCAGTTCCCAGTTCGCAGGGGGGGGGGGGGGGGAGAGACGAGGGGTGCAAAAATCTCCGGGGCAGATGAAACGATCTGTCCGCGTGAAGCAGTTTCGTGCCAAACGCCCGCGAATCCTGCATGCCCATGGCGCCTGTCGGAAAGGGGAGAGCGTCGCCTTTGATTTCGCGTCACATAGAGCTGGGAATCGGTCTTAAGAAGAAGCAGCGAGAAAGACAAAAAGCTGCAGGTTGCCGACTCGGCTTTTTGTGAGAAGCATCAACACGCACAGGCCTGAATGTAAGCGGCGGTCCGTCACACAGGCATGCGAACTCCCCGTCGGTAGAGAGAAAGCGACACGAACAGCCAGTTCCTCGTCTCGCGGGCAAGCCGCCAACGTCGCGTTGTCTCATAAGGCTCTAGAGTCGTTCGCCTTCCCCCTTCTCTTCTTCTCCTTTTCCCTTCCTCTTCTCTTCTTCCATGTTCTTTCTCTCCTTCCTGTTCTCTCCTAGTTTCGTCTGTTTTCTCATCCGACGAGCGCTTCTGCGAGGTTGATTCCGAGTGAGTCGGCGGACTCCTTGACGACGCCGAGGGGAGCGTGGAGAGCGAGACGCGCGTGCGAGTTGAAGAGCTCCGGCAAGTACCCTCCCCCCGCGGCGCCGCTGGTCCCCGCGCCGAGCATGAAGACGTCGGATTTGCCCCGCGCATGCACGGCGAGGAACTGCTGCTGGCCGAGCACCCATCCCAGCGGCTGCGTCCACTCACTGCCCCAAGTTTGCGCGGCAGTCTTCAGCACGCCGAGAGCCCCGTACCCGCCGCTCCCCCGCGCGTCGTTTCCACTTCCCGTCGCAATGCGCACGAGGCCGAGGCGGAGCAACGCCGCGATCTGCTGGCACGTGCCTGCGTCCATCATGCCGATGCTCGCCTGGCGCCCCTTGGCGGCCGGCGCGCTGCCCAGACACTCGGCGAGAGCTAGCCAGCGGAGGAGCGTGAAGGTTTTCGGCAGAGCTCGCGGCAAGAAGTCTTGCTCGAGTTTCTCCGAGACGCTCTTGCCGGCGGACTTGCGGGGAGACAAAGACACGGCGGGAGACCCGCGGGCCGTCCTCCCCGTCGCCAGAAGGGGCGACTGCAGCAGCGGCGCGTGCCGGGGCCGCGCGACGCGGAAGACGTTGCCGAAGCAGTCGTTGAAGTGACGCTTGTCGCGGCTCGCCGGCGTGTACGCTGCGAGAGCTGCGGCGACCAGGAGAACCTTCCCGAGGCGCGGAAGCTCGAGGCGCCGCGCAGCCGTGTGTCGGTCCTGCACAGACGCGCCCCAGACCGTCGTCCTCTTTGCGTCCAAAATCTGGCGGTTTTGAAGATCCGGCAGAAAGTGCGAAAACGGATGACGCAACGCCGCCCGGAAGTGCGGATGCAACAAGCGTGCCAAGAAGGACGCCGCCGCCACCGACGCGGCCCTCACAGAAGCGAACGAAAACGGCGACGAGGCCGTTGCGGCTGCTTGCGTTGCGGCTGCTTGCGTTGCGGCTGCAGCGAGAGCAGAGATGCCTGCATCGCTCGGGTCTTGCAGGAGGAGATTCATCGCTTGGCCCCAGAACTCGCGGCAGAGGAAGCGTTGCTCGTGGAAGTCGCTCTTGAGAGACTGGTGGAAGGCCTGGATGAACAGCGTGACAAAGTGGGACCAGAGAACTTCGACGTCGAGGAGGAGATCGACTTCTTCCGGGGCGCGCGCCGCTCCACGCCCTTCGCCGTTCTCGCCTGGGCTCGAGACGGTGACGCCGCATGCAGCCGCCTCGCACGTTTGCGCCACAGCAGCTTCGGATCGAGAAGAAAGCCTGGCGTGGTCCTTTCCCCCGCGAGTCGCGTAAGGCGTTTTCTCGTATTCGCCAGAGCCCTCCTCCAGCTCGGTCCCAGGAGACGGCTCGACACAGCTCCTACGCATGGGCGTGGCGCTACGCAGCTTTTCTGTTTGGTCCTTCGGAGCCTCGCCTCCGTTCCCCGCTCCTGCGGTCTCCGCAGCGTGAATCGCCGTGGACGGGTCCAGCTGTTCGGGCGCGTGTGGATCTCGAAGCCGTCTCCGCATTCTCCTCAGCACCAGGCGGCTCTCCCACGCGTAGCCGTCCTCGCGGAGTCCCTCACGAGCCTCTTTTGCCTGCTCGCGGGCTTCGGCATCCCTCTCGGCCGCTCGGCTCGTCTCACCGTCCTCGCCTTCCCTGCCCGCGACGCCCACGACAGTTCGCTGCTCCACGGGTTCCAGGAGTCCGTACACCCACTGTTCGATCTTCTTTCGAGCGCTGAGCTCGGTGTCTGTACACTGTCGGGTCTCGCAGTCGGTCTTTGGCCGGCGCGCCGCCTGCTGCGTGGCTGTGAGCCGTAGAACAGGCAGCCCCAGACTGCGGAAGCTCCGCACGAGGATGTCGCGTGACTCGTTCGCTTCATACGCGCGGAAATGCACGCGCGGCGGCTGCGGCAAACCCTCAAAGATTTCCGGGCGCAGCGGCGAGCGCCCCACCAAGACCACGCACACATTTCGCGGGGGGAGCACCAGCTCTTTGCCTTCCAGAGTCTTCTCTGGAGCGAACGGGTCCGTCTCGCTCTCTGGAGACGCAGCCTCACAGGGCGGGCTCTCTGGAGACGCTCCCCACCCCTCGCTGCGTGCGCCTCCCAGACTGGACTCGCCGCCGAGGAGCTCGGGCAGACGCAGCAGCGCATGCAGAAGGTCGGGCATGTTTTGGGCCAGGCAGAAGGCCTCGTCGATCACGAGTGGAACACTGAAGGGGCGGGCGAGGGGGGAGGAGCAGCGCAGGAGTTGCCGGAGGAGCGAGACGAATTGTTCAACGGAATTCGCAGAGAACCCCGCAGAGAAGAGCGTCCCAGAAAACGCCAGAGTGTCGGCCGAGCGCTTGCCGCCGCTCTGCATCTGCCGGAGCAGCCGGTCCAGCGCACTCTTCTTTTCTTGCAACTCCGCCTCGAGGCGCTCGAGCGCTGCGGCGGAAGCGAATGGCGACGCTGAGGCAGGCTCCCGGCGCGGAGACACCGGGGACGGCGCGACCGGGGCGGCGAGGTCGGCGGTGGGGCCAGCTGGGGACGCGCTCTTTGTGCGTTGCGGCCTCGCACTCGATCGCTCCTGCGCTTCCTGCGGGCCTTCTGAAGCGCGGGGCGATTCACGCCTCCGCCTCGCGCAGGCACCCAGGGCGTGCACGCTGTGCAGGGCGGCGCCGAGCTCGCGCCGCAGCTGCAGCGCGAGGTGGAGAAGAAGTTTCCCGCAAATCGCTTGCCGAGCTGCCAGGCGACCTGCGCCCGCAGTCGCGCATGCAGCCGCGCAGTCCACGTAGCCCCACGCGAGACCCGACGCGCCAAAGAGAGACAGGAGAAGGTGCGACTTGCCCGTCCCCGGGAGGCCAACAACTTCGATGGGCGAGACGGGGTGGACGACGTCGCCGAGGAGCGCGACGAGACGCGAGAGCTGCCTGGAGCGCTCGCGGCCAAAGGCTTGCATGCATTCTGCGACGGCCTTGCGCAGCGGCGCCGGAACGGCGTGCCACGGACTGTCCAGCGGGAGGGTAGACAGAGGCGCGGCCCGAGGAGACGGAGCAGAGGGCGAGAACGGGCACAGTTGGTCGGCGCCAAGTGCATGCGGAGAGAAAGATGACTGGAAGGAAGAGGCAGAAGCCAGAGAAGGCGACGTGAAAGCGGGCTCTTGCGCCATCGAGGCCGAGAAAGGCGCGAAGGCTGCTGGGTCCCCGCAGGCGCCGTACTGCCCGCCCGCAGGCGGCGTCAACTCACACTGGAGTCCCGAGGACACAGACAGTGTCACGGCCGGCGGCTCGGGCGGCTCATCAGCACCTCCCTGTTCTGACTGCTTTGTAGCTGCGTTGATTTCCCGACTGCGTGTGTCGGCTGTGTTCTGAGCGCTCTCTCCTGCTCTCGCCTCTGCTGCGGTGAGCGGCCGTCCCTCTCCGGAGAAGGAAGGCGCAGAGGAGACGGAGCTGGCGGGCGGCCTCTCTGCATTCTTAACGGTGTCTTCTCGAGAGCCGCCGGCCACTGCATGCGTTAGGAGCGAAGGAAAGACAGGCGCCTGTCCTCGGGCAGACGCGCAGGGTGGAACTTGACTGGCTTTCCCCGGTGCCTCGGAGCCGTCTCCGCGTTCCTCTGTTTTTCCTGGGGGGTGACCAGAGAGAGGAAAGGTGTGGAGGGTCCGTCCGCCGGCTGCCGGGGACTCTTCATCATCTGACAACTGCACATACAGATTCTTAAGGGAGGGGAGAGGACTGCGCTCCTGAAGAGCCTTGTTTTCCTTCTCGTTGGGATCTGCGCCAGGTCCTCGGCTCGTGGTGCGTCTTCGGCTTGGCGTAGCTTCTCGGGAAGCCTTCTTCACCTTCGCGGAAGAGAAACCTTCCAGCTCGCCACCACTTTCCACTTTTTGACTCGAGGGCCGTTGATAGCGATCCAAGCGTTCTGAGAGTGCGCCGGCGGCCTTCGCAGCTCCTCGCCCAGGAACAGGCGCAGATGCGAGAAGCGTGCCGGTCCTTGCAGTCGCAGTACCCGAGTGTGCCTCTGTCGCTTCTCTGTCGCCCTCGTCGTAGGCTTCGTAGTAAAGGCGCTCTGGACTCCCGGGATGCATCGTGACCGACAGGCGTTTCTTGCGTTTCTTCTCGCCGCCTCCGTTCTCCGGGGCGCTGGCCTCGGCTGGGCTGTATGTACAGCGGCCGTCCACAGCCGCTGTACATACAGCCGGCGCTCGACTGTCTCGCGATGCGGGTCGCCGGGATTCGGCCGTTTCGCCCTTCCTTCGCGGCAAGGCCATCTCAGAAGTGTGCGCTTCCACAGTGACGGGACTCTGGAAGTCGGGCGAAGGCGACCAGAAATCATCCTCCCCGCCCTGCTCGCGGACGCGCCGGCGCTTGAGAGGATTCAAGAGGGCCGACCCGGCATTCGCGGACAGATGAGAGGCAGCAGCCACCAGGCCTGTCTTGGAGCGCCGTGAGGCCGCCACTGCGCGCGCAGCCGCAGCGCGGAGGCCGTCGGCGACGCCCGGCTTTCCATTTCCCAGCGCAGACGACGATTCCAGCGCGGCGCAAGCTTGCTGGCGGTCCCGCGAAGAGGCGGCTCTTCGGTCTTCCATCGTTCTAGCGCCAGACTCCCCAGAGAAACGTGAATCGAACGGGTGTGCGGAGAGGAAATATCCGGCCGGAGGGGGGGGGTGGGGGGGACGATGCAGGACCACACCGCGGGGTGGCAAGGCGGCGCTGGAAGCAGAGGAACGCCTTCTGGGTGCCTGTGCCGGAGAGGAGGAGGCCGGAGCCAAGACAAAGTGGTGAACGAAAGGTTTCTGCAGAACCGCGAGCTCTAATGGCTTTGCGCCTGTTTGGACGGGGGCAACAGAGAAAACAGCCGGATCGGCCGCGCTCCGTGGCGCTCCGTCGCGTGCCCGGCCGTTCGGGAAGAGTTCGGTGTGTGCGACTCAGAGAAGACGGGGGAAAAGACCGAGAAACCGCTTTTCCAGGGAGAGAACTCGGCAAATGCAAACCAGACGTACCGTACCTCCTACCTGATTCAGGTGGATGTAGAATCCGCATGCACGCAAACGATCCAGGACCCGTCCACGGCAGCAATTCAACAAACGGGAGCCGGGCAAGGGACCTTGGACGTCCACGGTGACTCCGGTCGGTGATCAAAGAAAGTTTGCGAGTGGAATTTCGCGAAAGCAGTGGGGTATCTACTTCACAAACAGCAACACAGCCTCTCATTCGACCAGGGACTTCCGCACGTGCGGCATCTACCTGAGAACGGACAGGAATCTTGAGGGACGAAACGACATTTCCAGCGTGCTCTCTATTTTTAACCACAACAAAATTGACAACTGTAAGTGACAAGGGTTTGTCTCAGAATCGGCCTGTTCTGCCGATAACCCAGCCATTTTCTCACACCAGGTGTACCACATGTCCTGCAGGAAAAGAAGCAACAAGGAGGGCAGCATGGGGGGTGGAAGCGGTTTTCGTAACCCCCCCCCTCCCCCCCAAGTGGGTGTGTTCCACGTGGTCCTCTCAATTTCGTATGCCGTGTTTTGCACGCGTGGTTCTTTGTACTCTCGCGGTGCAAATCCGGGTAGCAGTTTAAAAGTACGGATTAACGCAATTCGATTTAACTGCTCGAGGCGAGCTTTTTCAGTGCATGACGGCGGGAACACCTGGTGAGGTTCCAGTTGACGCGACACCGTGTACGCGACCTGTGATAAATTCACCAGACAACGGTGTGCACACACGGTACGCGCCGGTAGACTACTTGGCGTATGCGTACCATACCTTGATTCTCGCATTTGTGCGTTGCTTCGTACAACAACATCAAATATCTGGTTTTTGAGCCCGTTCACACACAAAAAGACGCAGAAAAGTGCCGAGACGGGCGGGAGATTTAAACAGTTTCCTCTCCAGCGTGAGGTGACCCAAAAGCCTTGGACTTTTTACGGGAGAGAAGCCTAACATAAAATTTGGTCGCGATGGTGCCGCCGCTTTGCGGGTAATTCTGCAAAGTGATATAATTGCTCCATGCGTATATGTAGCAATCGGTTTCTGAGTCGTCAGCATAATGCAACACGCTTGCTGTCACGAAAAGTGCCAACATCGGGGCAGTTGCTGTTGCGTACAAACAAATGGGCCGAAATCCTGTCACCAAATCAGGGCTGGCAGGAGTAACTCTCTCTAACAGAAGTGACACGGCGGCTTCGTTCTACAGTGAGATGCAGTGGAGTTGGCGCTGCAGTGAACTCGGCGATGAGACTGCTCTGTCGCGGCTCCATGTTTGTTTGCTAGCAACATGCTGTGGAGCTTCGTAGCCGTAAAGATTTCTTGTGCATCGGCATCACACGGCTCCTTGCGTTACCGTCCGGTGCAACACAGGTGCCGTACCACCCTGTTTCAGGTGATGTCTCTTGACAAGTGTCTTCATTGCCAAAATACCGCGTCCCTACGACAAAAACCCTCTCACCAAGACTTTCAGTGATCTCCAACCCGAGAACAATCCAAGCGTGGTATCTATCCGGATCCCGGTGAAGCACACACTCTCGACGCGCTTGGGAGAAAAAAGTGGCTTCAGGGTTTCTCTGCGTCCTACGGTAGTCCCTACTACTCGCGGTGCGCAGCTACAATAAAACTGCCTGTACACGCCGTGCGACGATGGCTTTCAAGAGGGGAGAAGAAATGGAGCACTTGACAGCAGACGACTGATGACGTCCGGCACCGTTTGTACGTCTACTTTACTTGTTTTTGTGCTGTAAAAGATTCCTTGCTTTGGAATTGCCGAACGCTGACAACATCGAACTGGCCGGCGCAAACTCACTAATAGTGTGGCGAGGCCGACATCCGGGACGCCTCACAGACCACATGCACAATTGCTTCACCATCCCCGATCAACCTGCTGCACGACGGCGAACGGAGAACCAACAAGTTATTGCGTAGCGATCCGCACACGTTACAGGCATCACGCTGTGTTCCAGTTGCTCGCTCCTGAAGACAACCAGTCTGTAGCCAGCAAGCACAAAAGAAATCGTACACACCATGGAATCACAAGACATCCCGTCACACAAAAATCCGGAAGAGCATAGCGCTGCATGCTGGCTCCCACGAGTTTCCCCGATGCGCAAGACTCTAAAAACTTTCCGAATTTGCAGTCACACACAACGTCGGCTCGCTTCAGCACAAAACAGCGCGGTTCTTTCTTAGTGTGTTGCATCCTTCGAACGAAAAGGACAGTGTCAGCAGCACGGAGCGTGCTCAAGTTGTAGGTGGGTACTCGGATACACAGGGGTGATCCCTCAGCTTTGTTGACGCTGCCGAAACGCTCAGCCTCCATTCGCGTCCCAGACCCTTATCACATTTGTCGTGCAACCTGACGCTCCAACGGCCAGGC
This sequence comes from Neospora caninum Liverpool, assembly GCF_000208865.1. Taxonomy (NCBI): domain Eukaryota; phylum Apicomplexa; class Conoidasida; order Eucoccidiorida; family Sarcocystidae; genus Neospora; species Neospora caninum. The sequence goes on along the minus strand of NC_018395.1, from coordinate 2,164,562 downwards.
GGGTGTGCTCAAGGCGAACGCACTCACTTTCCCAACCGCGGAGAGACGTCAAGGCGGCAATCATCAAGGTAAAGCCTCAAGCAGCCACCGCATGCGGGCTTCCAGTCTTCGTTCAGGTAGAGGATTGCAGTCAGAAATCTGTCGGTGCCTGCATTCAACACAGACCACAAGGACAAAAGACGACCCCTGGAAATACGGCCTGGCAATCAGCCGCACATATCGTAATACGAACGGGCCTATCAAAATGAAAGATATTGTTGGGGGTTCGTATTTCGGTGCTACCCAATTACAAACCCAATGTTCGGGTGAAAAACCTCGCAGTGACCCGGCGGATGGCAGTTGTTTCCGCGAACCAGAATAGCTATCAGCTTCTCACCTGAAACGGGTCCAGCATCCTTATGTGCCGAGTAACCAGCTGTTCCCTCTGGAGAAACAGCATATACAGCATACACTGTTTCCTCGACAGGGGGCGGGGGTTGCAGCTCGCAATGTGCTCCCATACCTCCCTGCAACGCTTTTAATTAGGCACTACGGAACGCCTGTGACTTCAATATGGAAAGGCGCTCACGCGCGTCCGGCACCGCGGGCGTTGGTTTCTTCCAATGAATAGTACGAAAGTGATGACATGCCAGCACTTGAACGGCAAAAGAAAAGTATACACGAACAGATGAACGCGTTTTCCACCAAAGGAAGATGCAACTGCGTAACTTGATTAAAAAGAGGCGCTTAACTTCGAGAACAATACACCTTTCCAACGAGCCGGGCAATTTTAGTCCTTGCGTGGTGCTATAAAACGAAGCCAGCGCCCGTGATGCATTCCCCCCGATAACACGGAAAGCATTCGACATCCTCCACCCAGAAGAGACTTTGGGCTCAGGGTCCAGACGGTTTACCACAGAACGACGCTGCTGCCTAGATGCAACTGAGCAGGCGCTTACTTGGATAGACCGACAACTGCATTTCCGTTTTGTCGACCTCTAAATCTGTGCCCAATCGTAAAAAGCTTTTGTCGACGGATGCTCGAATCTCTTCAAACCTAAAAAGCCAGTCCGTGGGAACGTGCACAAAGACAACGGTTTTTTCATGCTTGCCGCGAGCCGTGTTCGCAAGGTACGCAAGCAGGTTACTGCAGACGCACAGTTGGCCCGGCTATTCCTCTACCTCTCCTGCTGTGAAAGAAAAACACATCTTCCTAACCCCCTAAGTGAGTAAGAGGCAAGGGGATCATTGGCCAATTTCCTTACAGAGAAACAATCTGGGAGCACGCAGGGAGAGCCACGAGGTCCTCCCGTCGAATCCACACGATGTCATCGCTCCGAGTTCTGACGTCTGCACACCTGGAACGGGAAAACACACACAACACACAGGCAGCTTCGTTCGGACAGCTCTCCTTGCAGCGTCTTCACCTCGGGGAGCATGGAAGGACGGGCGCATTCAACGGGGAACTGGCGCTTGCCCAGCAGGACCTGCCTCGCGAAAGAAGTAAAGCCACGGCATTTATCACAGTGAAGACGCTGCGTCTAGCAACCTCTCAGCTTACGCAGTAAAATAGTGTCTACGTTTCACCCCCCGCAGCAATCTTGACTTCAGACACACGGAGCAGCGGGCCTCGACAGCTGTATTCGATCGACCTGTTACGAGTTCCCGTCGTGCCCTCACACAGAAGCGTGATGTTTTCTGAAGTGGTACGACTGCTACAAGACCTTCCATCATTGAAGAGAATGATGCTCTCTGCCGAACAGTAAAAAATCTCTCCTGGTCCCTCAAACGGCTGCCTACGAGTCTGTACACGCGCGTCCACACACGAATTTGGTGCAATACTGTAATCCGCAATACTGTAATCCGCTACCACATGGATGTGCGGCTACCTTCGGCACGAGCAATTTGCTGCATGTGAGGAGCCTTTTTAGGAAGAAATGCGAAACGCGCCGCGGTTCTTCAACAAAACTGTCGCTGCTTACTTGCTACTTCCTCCTCCGAACGAAGCTTGTTTGAAGCGACCTGCAGTCCGCAAGCACTGAGCTTCCTCTCTGGCGCGGCGGCACCAGCCGACATCCTCTGTCACTTTGTCCACTGCAGTCATCGAAAGGAAACAGAAAACGTAAGAGTGAACAGACTGGTGGGCGCTGTCGGTGCATCCTACACGGTGACATGCAATCCAATCATTATCTGGTCACCATATGCTTCTGCAGATGGTGTCACCTCCGCGTGTCAGAGCCTCTACTGCTACCGCGCCTCTTCACCATTCTCGCTCTAATCCCTAAACGGACATCTCAAGATAGGGAGGAGCGCCAACCGTGTTCCACGCACAAGGGTAAACCAGTCTGAAGACCGTTGAGCATCGCAGCCGCGGTGCACATGGACTGTACATGATCTAGCTGTGTAGTTAGCATTTCAAGTGCACCCAAAAGCAGCGCACCTATGACGAAGGGAGCAGAGCTGTTTGCGGAATCGACAAGAAAATCCACCTCTGACGAATCGCACAGGAAGGACGAAAGATCTGGGTACATTCGACGCTTCCTGTGTACACCGTATGCCGCAGGCGCAAACGCATTCACTGCCTAAAAATCAACAGGCCGCCAAACAAGATACTCTAAATGAGTGGTGGGCACATCGAATATGGACGCATTGTTGCACTGGCAACCACCGTGTCTCTACCACATCCTATTCTCACCAATGCGATCTACTCTGCCGCCACGTGCGGGAGTGAGAATTCGCAGTACTATTTTCAAAGCTGATCGAAGCTCCTTGGTAAGAGTTCTGGCCTGGCGTATGTCAGAGTCCTCTTAACGATATCTGCTGTTCCCGAAATTCTTCTAATGCAGTCCGCCACGCTAGTGGCCCCTCCTGACGTTGTGTCAGCTAGGCAAGAACACCCATCCTTGGCAGTACCTGACACCCAAGCCGTTATCGTCCTTGCGTCGTCTCGTGCTTCAAGAATTCTACCGTCAAAGAAATGAGCAACTCACCTCTCAAGGCCATCCGAGTTTGAACAATCTGTGCAGTTGACAATGGGACGGCCATCCGCCTCCTCTTTGATCTGGCTTACGAGGTGACGAGGCAGTTTCATGAACAGTTCATCTAGACCCATTTTGTCCTGGGAAGGAGTGGGTGAAAACGGAAAGCCGCAAAAAAGCTCCAGGAATGGCGTGTCGATCCAATGCCATTGAGGGGCATGCACTCTAGTGTAGTACCAGGAAACCTGGCCGCCGGGTTGGGCCCGCAATTCTCTCTCGAAAGGAGACTCGTCCAAACAGAGCACCGTCCCCGTCTAGGGCGTCGACCACAGCTGTTGCCCACTCGCTCTTGAATCGGGAATTCTCTTTCAAAAATCACCGCTTCATGCAGACAGAGTCTTCAAATTGTGGCCGAAGTCGTACATTGATGGGACCGCTTTCACGACTGATCGTCCCGTTGTGACGCAGCCGACATTTTAAAAGTATCACTTGCTACACGATTGAAATCTGCTGAGAGAAGTCCTCATGATCCCCCGTGGTATCCAACTGCCTACGGGGATACACATGGTTGGTGATGCCTTGATCGTCACTGTAATTTATGCCAGTTGCGCCCGGTCAGCTACCCACTGGGATCGGATCAGAAAGACCCGGTTGACGGCCGCCCCTGCAAACACTTGGCTGTTTCCGTTCTCACATGTTCCCGGCGACACACAGCCGCTCATCGAAAAGCAGTGTGACTGCTGTCGATGTAGCGTCCAGCTCGAAACTCCACGAACGCCGAAAATCAAGCTCGCGGAGACACAGCGAGCGGCGAGACAGCCGCGATGCCAGCCGGATGCAAGACGTAATCGTCCTCAAAAAGGTCACGTTTGCATGAAAGTGTCCTGTATCGATATTCAACCCGCTGTCGGTCTGGATTGGGCTAAGAGAAAACCATAACCACAGCAGCGTACAAGTGTGTGCGTATCGACGCAAAAACGGTGTGCGGAAAGCGGCGACGCCGGACTCCACTCGGAGAAAATTATCGCCTTCCACCAGGCGCGAGGCACTGAACCGTCAACAACAAAGGACGAACGAATATTAGAAGCCCGCACACATAAAAGAAACGCGGTGTGAGGAGCTTTTCCGCCTGCCTTGATCAGCCGGGGTGACATTCTGTGATCCCTGCTCTGCGCCACAGCGGACACTTTTCCCTGCTCTGTTTCCAGCCTTAGGCGTTCCGCGTCTCATCATCACCCGAGAGATGGGGACCTCCGTCTCCATCCCACTGGCGACTGCGGCCTTGCAAGGGGCAGATTGTCACTCGTACCCGGTGATAGGCAGGACAGTGCCTTCTCCTGCCACCAACGGACGACCCCCACTTGGGTGACAGCGAGACGCTACGCTCACCGGTCGGTCCATCACACAAATCACATCCCGCATCTTGCGCCGTACAGACACCCCGTTCGGGAAGCAGGTGACCCTGCGGAGGCTTGGCGGCTGCAGCGGGGTCCCGGGCGGAAAATGCGTATTAGAAATGAAGCCGAACTTTGTTGAATTCACTTTCGGAAATCGTTGAGTCGGCGTTAACTTGCTCCAGGCATGGAAATGGGGAAAGTGTGCCACGCACTGCAACCGCTGGTGCCAGGTCGGCGCCACGTTTCACCGTTTTCGCCAGTGTGTCTTTCACGGTGGAGCATTCATGAGCACCCAACCCCCCGACTATCTGTTTTGGAAAAAGGCCACCACACTCCGCTTTTCTCTGTGTGTCCTCGGTACCTTTTGTCTTAGCAAGGTGGGGGACTGAAGTCGCTTGGTTGCCTGTCCATACTCTCAATCAGTGCTTATAAAAACGCAGTGTGGATTTGCTGGAGTACGTGGGCCATCGTCCGTGGCGGAATGCCACGCATCGAGAAGTGCAAAAAAGGCAGTGACACAGTATTCGCCACGAAGTGCCGTGCAGTAAAAATGCACACTACCATTAATAAGCAGGGGCCGTAAACGGAGTCAGATTTGTCCTCAACAGCTGCGCTGGTTTGGGTACGAAAAATCCAAAGGTGGCCGTCGCTCACGTGAAGCCTCATGTACTCCAGTGGGAATCGAATGAGATATACTGACAAGTATGAACATGCAGACTCATCCCGTGTTTTTTTCGCACACTTTCCAAGGCGCCGAGGATACCCCAGAAAATACTTATGAATGACGGCAATAGGAGTCTCCCCAGTCTCTGGCATAAATCGCTGCGCTCGTACACCTGTTCCGTTCCTCTTACGGGCTTGAGAATCGCCAACGGGGTTCCCTGGCGGGAAGTTGGCGAAATAAACTCGTCACTCAACGTTCCTCTAGAATTCGACCTCCGGAGTAGTTAGTACGTTGCTGTGGTGGTATGTTTGAGAGCAAGTAGGAAACCAGTAGGCGGAAAATTGAGCTAAATGGAGAACGAGCGACAGAATGGCATATGCCTGCCCCTCCCCTCGATCAGGAAAAACATGCACGTCAATCTTGTTGCGCATCGAGAGAGAGGTGGCATACTGTGCGTGAGCAGTTGACAGCCGCGATTGGTGAAGAAAGCGGTTGGGCTTCTCGGCTGCTGGATATTTTGAGTAATGAGGCTCCGCTACTACCAACAACTAGCCAGGGTCAATACGGGCATGCCTCGAACGAACGCGATCTCGTTCGTGTGCCTTCATCAGGTCCCTTATACCGAGACACATCCAGTATTTGGTACGCAACTAACAACCAGTATTTGATACGCAGCCAACAACCAGTATTTGGGAAGTGAGACAGTCTTAGTCCTGTGTGTAAAGCGAAACGGCTGGTCGGTCGCTGAGCTGTTTTGACCACAGCTCTTGTTCGAGTATAAGGTGGATATCACCCGCACCGCAGCTGAAAGCGCCAGTACACCCAATTTGCGTCATGAAGTCACGGAACCACGCTGGAACTAGTTGCCGTTCAAACGGGCGTGGTTTGGCGCCGAACTCAAACTCGGGCACTAGTGCAGTCAAACCTTTACTTCACATGCATTGCTGGAAGCGAACGTTTGGGTAATTATGGAGCAAGATGGCAAGCAAAAAACTTAAAGCCAAAGCACATTACACAACGAGGGAGAACGCATTACACGCGCCCCTGAACGACTAGAATAAGTCAAGCTCCGTACACTGTTCCCCGTCTTGAATGACCTGTCAAAGTACATTTTTCGAATCCCGTATCCAGTCCACGACAAGCATTTGTCGAAACGATGCTTACATTCTCGAGGCACAGCCGACCACTGGCCGCCGAGGAACTGAACAGATAGTGAATCTGCCCTCCTGAGACAAGCCATTGTTTCTGGCCGTAACAGCTGGTTTATCACAGCATACTTGCGTCCTGACCGGTTCGGTGGGTGTACGCCACCAGAAGTGAAACAATGAGGAAGATTACTGTGGATCGCAGCACATGTAGAAGGTTGTTGCTAAGCAGGAAACAAAGCTTACTTAAAATGATGCGGGCAGTGTAGCTAATCCACTGTAATTTCAGTATCAACTAACATCGGATGCCATAAAATTCAGGCTGTCAGACCTGGGGAGTTGCCATGTAAGATGACGCAATGGAGGAACCTGCAGTGGAATTTGCGGTAAAAGCCCTTCGTCATCGTAAGGGCAAGATGATGTCACCGTCTTCCGCTTCCTGGAGGAAATCCACCGCTGAGAGACATGCAGGTCCGTTCGAGTAGCGAATAAAGACACCATGTTTCGGAAAAGACAGAGAATTGCAAAACCTGAAAGATCAGGTGCCTGCGTTCAATCGGACGACGTTTTTGCAGCTCCGTGGATTACCGTCGTGCATCCTGTGCCTCAAACAGGTAGGCATACTCTGAGAAAGGGTGTGCTCCTGTAGTCCTTCAAGGAGGGTTACGCTTGCTTACCAGACGTCGAACGAGGCGAGCATGCTGATGGCCGGATAACAAAACTGGGTGTAACGAATAGATATCACTACAATGTGTTACCTTGCCATATCTCTCTACATGCATCCGTGCAAGCATCGATGTATACGTGGCCAGTTGAAATCTCGTAGAATATGAATTGTTTGAGGTGCTTGTATTCACCTGAAGAGAAACGGCTTTCGTCTTGTACCTGCTTGTTTACGATGTCATTGTATCTCACAGGTAAAGGTTGATTGGAAATTGCTAAGGAGTTTGAAGCAACGAGTAGCGGCGGGCGCTTCAGAAATTAGCCCCTAAGGGAGACAACGTCGAACAGGAACTGAAGAGCAGCAATATTTTCATCGGTCATACCATCCGGAACTGGAATGTCGTCAGAGCAACGGACATGCACGGTAGCAGACCGATGGACTGAAGGAAGCTACCTGCTGTCGAGTATGCGTCCACAAGGAAGCAAAAGCAAGCGCACCGCGCAGAGATCGGTGTTAAATTTGGCGTAACGTCTGTCAACTGGTAGGCACGCGTCGACCGGCCTAAGATCCTCCCACGCTTCGGCGAGCATTACACTGGCTCTCATTTGGAGGTGAAGGTAAGAAACGATGAGAACGAAGAGAGCGATGCCTTGTCCCATGTCCGCGAACAGCGTGGAAACCCCAACGTTTACAGGGTATGCAGCTACTAGAGCTAGTTGCGCCTCTTAGCAGTTCCCCTTCCGTAATGCAACATACCTGAAGCACAGTTGCCCGCGGCATCTGGTGGAACGCCAAGATTGAGATGTATAGCGCCCCCTTTGTACCTACAGCCGAGTGGAGCAAAAAGAACCGAAATTGAGGTGTGTCCGAGCGATGAAGATGACGGCACAGCAGCCGAGCAGTTTCTACTTGTGGACGCTAGACGGTTTTTTTTTTTGCAAATTCTCGTCCGGGACCGTCAACCTCCTGTTTGCTTAGACAATCTGCCATTGTGAGCTGAATGTCGCTTCAATCCAGGGCTCTCTTATCAACCATCTCGGCACAGCGACAGCTTTTTCGGCAGCTTGCAAGAGCTCTGTGTTCTGTGTTTCAGTAAAAAACCCTAGATTCAGACAATATCGTCTCAGCAGGGAAAATCGTCTTGCGTTCCAACATCGTAATTATTGAAGCTTTTCTGTGACCTCGACGAGCACGGGTCTAAATGCGAAGTTAATGCCAACTCGCGGTAACAGTTGCCGTAAGAGAAACTGAGGAAACAGTGCGCCCGCTGTTGGAAGCAAGTGAATTTCCTGTTGGTCAAGTACTGAGGGACCGCTATCCTGAGTTTCCGCAGTGGTAGCCATGTCACATGATATCAACTTTCTCACCAAATCGAACTCGCCTAGCTTACACTTACGCATCCCCGATTTGGTTGGTGTCGTTACCTTAAACCGTTCCAGATCTTTTGAGCGAGATAGACCCACGCTAGCTAGTGACTTTAATGCCCCTCGTTAGTACTATCTCATGACCCGAAAGCCATAGAGTCACATGGGTCGCCCACGAATAAGAAAACCGTCTCGACAGTTTCCGTCCCATAGTAATAAAGTAAACATGCTTGCCAGCGCCCTCATATCGCATCGACGTCCCAAGCAGCGAAGCGGACAGTATCGGCTGTGTCGGCATCATTGCCTGACACTGTCCGATTCGACTAGAAAGCGTTGCGGGAGATTGCGTGCACCTGCCGAGATTTACGGAAAGCTTACTAGCGTTGTCCACGTTGACGCTTGCGTTGTTCTCATGGAGCGTGCACGTCCCCTTCGGGGAAACTAAGCGTTCCGCGGGCGATGCAAATTTGTTGTAGCGCCGCGCAACCTCCGTCCAGCCCGATTGCGTCGCCCTCGACGCATGTGCACCGTGAGTGGCGTGCGTTTACCGCTCGTCTCTGAAAGAGTGGTGAGATTACTGCTTGTCGATATTTTTTTTCTGTCAGAGAACCAAGAACATCTATTCCTGCTTCCCCCCTGCATTTCCCTTTATAAAGTTGTCAAGTAAGTGGCTTTTCCAGGGCTCCTATAAATTGTAGGGAATGCAGTGCAGCGAGTCGAGCGGCAGGCGATGCGAAATGCGCGCTTTCGGGCGGCGAGGCTTAACATGGCATCGGGTCGACAGAAACCTTCCACGCTTCAAATTGCACCTGGCGAGGTGCTTTGGGTCGCCTCGTTGTTTTTCCATGCTGCAACCAAAAGATATGCCCGAGAATGTGCTGTTTTGCTATCAGGATGAGTTGCTGTGGCGGCGCCGTCGTTGAGCACGAGGTGGTGCTCGACTCTGCCAGCGAAGGAGACGATTTGCTTCCAGATCAGGTGAGTCGTTGTATATGCGAGCGGTGCACAAGCCAGTGGAAGACTGGCTCTTTCGCCAGATTTCAGAAGTGACCTCGTTGCCAAAGAGTCTTGCTCTGCGCCATAAGGTAGCTTATTGCTCGACCTTGCATTGTACAGCTCATCCCATCCATCCCACGGTCCGGGAATCTGCTTTTGGCGGCCAACAAAATCGCTGAAATTCAAGCACCACCCGAGATTCGGAATAAGATCACCTGGAAACCAGGAGTCGACATTTTCTTTGATAAGAAGGAGAGTACCATCGATTTGGTAATGGATTTGCCTGGATTCACCAAGGACGATGTGAGCGTAGAAGTTGGCGAAGGACAGCTGTTCATCTCTGGGCCTCGGTCGAAGAATGAGCTGAGAGAGAAGTACGGGGCCAATTTGGTGCTGTGCGTCCATGAGCGGCCCACTGGGTTCTTTCTGCGCGCATTCCAGTTGCCGCCGAATGCCGTCGAAGACTCAGTCCATGCAGTTATGACAAACGGTAAGTTTGTAACGGCAGGCTCGGGTTGACGTGAAAGAGCATATTTACCTGGAATATTCAAGTAAGCAACCCAAAGGCGGACTCGTTTATGCGTGTCATTGTTGCACAGGAATGTTGGAGGTCAAAATCTCTTGCATCCAAACTCACGAAAGGAAGAAGGTGGAGATTTTGCTGCCGGGTGCAGCTCAGGCCGAGAAGGGGTCAAAGAAGTAAACCCATAAATCGAGGACTCGGAGGCAGAGGAGCATGCGGAATGGTGAACTCGGCGCACGGACAAGTTCGGCCGCAGTCGACGGATTTCCGAGTCCGTTTTTATGTTGGGAGCTGCGTCTTTTGTGGCGTTTTCCGAGTGGTGCCAGTGGTTGAGACAAGATGCTTCGGTACCAACAGGGAACACAAGTTGCCCTGGCTGCCTCGGCGCAGTGTCAGGGAGCGTCACAGTGTCGATGTTACAGTTACTTTCCGATCAGAAGCTTTGGCTCCGTCCTAAGCTCACCTGATGCGTTCTATCGTAACTGAGCGATGGATAGAACTGGTTGGCGGTGCTTCGCCAGCACACACACCGGTTGTCTGCGGCAGTGCACCCATTTGAATCTCAATTATTATCTGTATCCCCTCGACTGTATATCGAGCTGAAGCGGGATAGCACTTTCTAGGTTGTTACCGGGTGTATAAACCACTCCGTTGTTATCTTCTTGCTGTTCACGGAACACGGCATTTTCGTGGTAGCGAGCCTAAATCTTGCCTTCGAGCGTTCTTCCAGAGGTTTGTAGATTACAGAACTTGTTCCTCCCCCATAATGCCCATGGGCTCTTTGATTTCGGCCATAGCACCGAGATCTCGGCATGTTCGCAGTTTCTAGAAAGTGTGTTACTATCCGGTGAAGTCAGATGCTAGAACATGGACGCTTGCGGTGGACGTAAGAACAGCCACGTGGGTAGACAGTTGAGGGTTGGTATGAAGCTTGTTTTCGCCTGAACTGACGTCGAGCAATAAGTTCCTTCGGAATTCTGAAGGAGGTATGGCTAACAGAAAAGTGTCACACTAAGCAATACGGATAGGCTTTGGCGGTGAGAAAGCCAGCAGCACTATATTGTGAAAAAATAGTGATCTGCAGCAAACGATTGCACCTGTGTAGTTTATACGTGACGGCGTTTTTTGCCGCTGCAGCGCCTGGTATCAGAGCAGAAAACAGCGTGTCTTTCAACCACATTCGGCATCAAGGCCACATCGCAGCGAAACTTTTCGCTGGAGCTTTTCATCCGTTTTCTTAGCGAAGCAGACGGTTTGCTCTATGCCTGAGGACTACCCGCTGAATTACCCGTAGAGTCAAGCACCGGTGGCTTGAGTGGCACGTGAACAAAGAAAGTAGCGGGCGAATTCAGTTCTTCCAGGTAATTCCAAGCGAGCGGTGAGCTCTGTGTACGTGACATCAGCAGACGACGGAATTATTTTCGTCGAGGTAACTTTTAGGCTGATAGTCGCTGGACAGCAGAAGGGAAATAATAAAATGATTGGTTTTACCACTTAGTGTTCAGGCATATACACAGTTGCCCAGTCACCTCTCACAACCGTGCGCTCTGAGCCGTTTTGCTACTACACCATACAGAGGCGTGACATCGTTTTTTCTCCTAACCAGTGGGGACGCTGTTTCTGTAGGTCTGTTAGTACAAACACTGCAACCCCCCCCCCCCCCCCCCAAAGGCTCACCATCACCATATCTAATGGGTTTGTGTGAACCTTAAGGTAAACGTAGGTCTGTTAGCTTTGGATTGAATGGCAGCGCGCTCTTTCCCCTGTTTCCAAACTCTGTCGAGGTACGAGTCAGCGAACGGCAAAACAGCGAACTACTTCACAAAGTTTGGGCCGGATAGTGAGACAGTTATCCTAGTAGCGCGTCAAACAATTCTGTACTTTCTCAATTCGGTGCTGAACTACTCGAGAAGCGTATGTGATAGTCTCCAGAACAGGAGTGGCAAGTTGCTACACATGGCGTCGGTTCGGATCGCTACGTGGAACGTGCCCCCTGGTGGTCGTGTCATAGTAGCACATTATAAGGCTAATGTCGTGTCATACCTCAAATATGACGTTGGTAGTGCCACACATCTGCATCTAGAGGCGTACTCTATGTCACGAGGAGCCTCTGCGTCAAATACCCACGACAGTCATGGCTATGAGGGTCGATTTCCAGGCCCCAACTGGTCTTCTATTGAACTGGGGTGGATCTGCCAAGCTTCTCATCCTTAAATATAGGTCCCGCAGTCCTGAGCCCGAGCTTTAGATTCACAAAGTGAGACAAAAGAGTGCACACACGAAGATAACCTAGTGTCAACCGAGGCACGTAGCTGAGCTGTACAGATTTCTCCCGTGAAATTTCCCCCTCCCCCCCAATGGTATAGCATGCCGACAGATGCATGCGTCTCTCCTGCGAACAGCCTGCGCACCTGTTACACGTGGATATGCGCGAGATGGTAAGAAATCTGATGAATTCCACCCGGGTTATAACGCCATCTGCGAATCATAATCAGGCGCACATGACTACCAGACACGGCACTATTTACACAGTAATCAACTTCTTCACTGCAAGAAATAACGGTAGACAACTCCCACGAGCGCACCCCGCGCAGGCGGCGGTGGTCGGGCTGAGCCGCAGGGAACCACCACGTGACTGCAATATAGATTCTACAGGGGAGGCTCGCCGCACGTCTGACACAGCGGCTAACTATTCTCCCACAAGGACATACGGAATATTCACGCAATCGCCCTCTGCGAAAGCGTTTCCCGTCGATTGACTGGCTTCACGCCACGGTCTCTGAGAGTTACGTTTTGCTTGCTATGTTTTCGTCCTCTGTGCATCGAGCGAATCGTTTATAGCGCTGCAGCGCTCCGTAGGCAGCTACTGCCGCATGGCTGCCGTCGCTATTGCATGACTTAGCGTACAGCATAAAGGCGACTGCGGGAGCCGGTGGCTGCCGTGCCAGCTTCTGTTGCTAAGAGTTGGAAAACAGTACTCGATTCCCCCCTGTACAGCGAACAAGATTTCCGTATACTTCTGGGATGCCTGTCTTGCTTTTTCCTCAACAAACTGTAGTTGGGAGGGCGAAGACCCGCGCTTTTCCCGTCTTTTTTCCATCGCGGTTGTATCACGCGTTTCCGCTGACCGTCCTCGTCCACTTCTTCTTTCTCAGCCGAGTTGCAAGTTTTTTTTCTTTTCGGACAGCCCGTTTTCGCGTCATGGACGTAAGAATTACTGGGTGTGGATCACTGCTGCAGTTCGTGCGCCACGGGGTCTCTCTCGTAGAGAGCAGGGACGTTTCAGTTCAATCCTCCCTTGCCCCCGGGATGGTGTGAACTTTTTTACCAGGATCCTTTTCACAACTGTACGTCGTTTCGTCCTTTTTCTCTCAGTATTTTGGAGGGCTTGGTGTCGTCCTGGCCTCATAGAGTGGGGCAATCCTGTTACCATGCAGGCCGACGCACTGGTCGAGGGCAGTTCGCGCCAGTCTCTCCCAGGCAGGCCGATCGCTATCGAGGATAGTGTCTGCTGAGGAGGTACAGGGGACTCTCCCATTGTTTGATGGTCACCTTTTCATCTGATTTACGTGGTGACGGGTCAGCTGTCTGTAGCGGCTGGAAGTCTACGGAGACGTTCAGACAAGTCACCGTGCAGCAAGGGCGACTACATCTTAATTTTAGGGTTTGACAAGATGACGACGCTACGGAGCGAGCCGATGCTCAGAGGCACCCTTGTGTTGCCCTCGGCATTGCCCCTGGCTCGCGGTTGCCTTGATGCTCTGGGGAGACACGGCATTGTCCATTTCGTAGATATGAACGCTCACTCTCTGACGCGCCAATTCAACACGTATATCCAGCGCATTGACGAGATGGAGCGGATAATTCGGTTTCTGGAAGATGAGGTGAACCGCTTGCAAGATGCAGGCGCGAAGATTATCATTGGCCCGGAAGGCGCGCAGAACTTCCTCGACAACGATAAGAGCTATCAGTTGGACAAGGTGGAAGAGGCGCTGAATCGCCTGCATGCGCAGTTCGTGCGGTTCAAAAGCAACAATGCGGATCTCATTCAACAGAAGAACGCGGCTCTTGAGGAGAAGTGCGTGATGAAGACAGCAGTTCAGCAGTTGCAAGGGTCGAGTGTGAAAGACGGTTTTAGCGCAGGTGCGCAAAATAGCGCCGCGGACGGCACAGCCGCGGGTAACTCCGAAGAGGAGGTTGCGAAGGCTTTGCTAAAGCAGGAAGACAATAAAGACGTGACACCGACCGCGGATGATCCCGAAGGGGGGTTGACTAAGGCCGAAGGAGGTACCTCGGGTTCAAGTGTCTCGACAGTCGCTGGTATGGTTGCGACGTCAGCCATTGGCAGATTCCAACGCATGCTGTTTCGGACGACCAGAGGAAACGCATTCTGTTTCTTCCAATCTACCGCCGAGAAACTTGTCGACAGTCAGACAGGAAACGAGGTTGAAAAGGGTGTGTTTGTTATCTACTACCAAGGAGCCGTCCACTCCCTTCTCCACGAAAAAATCGTCAAGGTGTGCGCGGCGTTTGATGCCAAGCCTTATGAGTGGCCGCACAGTGCCGAGGAGGCTGCCACGCGTCTTGCGGGTAAGAGATACGTGAACGAGGAACGGGAACTTCGCGGGCGTCGTGGAAGGTACTACTCCTCGCAGCAGTCCCCGACGCTTCGAAAACGTCTCGTGATCGGCCCACTAACAGACGATTTCCACCGCTAGTGCAGCAAACTGTGTAGGCAGTGGCGACGTTTTCAACGGTCATTTGGTGGGTTGCGGTGAGAGGGGCGGTTCGACAGGGCGCTTGGCCGGCGGGCAGTCGCGTTCCGTCTGTAACGGCGATAGAGTGACGGGCGTGGAAATTCTTCCTTATGGCAAGGCTCTATGCAGTCCAAAGTGTTTTGACGGTTTGTCCGAACCCTGTAGAGGCAGGAGAGTGCCACATCGAAGGTGCGTTCAGTCCATAGGAATTGGTTTTAGTGTGACGTATTTGGGGGTGCTTTGCAGCGTTGGAGAGTCTGCTGGAAGATAAGGAACGTGCTCTCGCTGCCTACGAGAAGTATTTCCTTGGTGAAATCAGTTTGCTTCTCGAGGTCACGAGGCCTGGCGGCTCCTCGCTGTTGGAAGAGTGGAAAATGTTCTGCCAGAAGGAGAAAGCGGTGTACGCCACTCTGAACCAATTTCAAGGTGAGCTGGTGTCCTGAAGCGGCAGGGGTCGAGAAGGGGGTCTATATATATATATATATATATATATATGCCGGCCGTCGAGGCTCGATGAGTTGTTTCGAAGTGAAGTCTTTGGTCCCTGTTTCTTCTCGCACATACGCAAATTGGGAGGGCTTAGGGCTCTTCCGAGCGAGGCGGCGGGGAACACCTACGTACGGGCAGTGCGGCAAGAGATGTAAAAGAAGAAGACGATCTTTATCCACAGCAGGCTAGACACTGCAATCCGTATGCAGTCCGTTCTTTTGGTGGATTATTTTGTCACTGGCGACATGCTTTCTGCGATTGTTTGTGCGGGCTAACCTCAGGTAGAGACATGACGCTCCGATGCGATTGCTGGATCCCCCGGGACAAGGAAGAAGAAGTTCGGTCCATCCTAAAGGAAGTTAGCGCGGATCCTAGCGGGGACGAGCAGGTCAGTTGCCTCTCTTGGGTGAAAGCAGTGGCACAAATCAGGCACGGCGTACGCAGAAGTTTGACAGTCTGAATGTGGAGCGGGCTGCAGGGGTACATGTGTGCAGAATCGTGAGCCGCGGTTTTAAGCTGCCTTTGAGCGCATAAAACGTCGAAGCCACAGCGGGCTACTTCACATGCATTCCGGAACAGCGCTTCTCGTAGTGGTGTATCTTCAGCTGAGGCAACAGCGCGTTCATCCGCGTTTTTTTATAAAGCAGTCGTTACGGCACGAAGTGACGCACTAATAGGCATTCGCGTCGTGGAGGGAGTTGTCAGGTGTAGGACGCTCGGTAGTTTTCTCGGGTTTTGTTTTCTTGTGCCTCTAGGCGTCTGCCTTTCTGCTGGTTGAAAAAGGACGGCCAGCAGCCATGCCGCCCACGTACTTCAAAACCACCGAGTTCACAGAGCCTTCACAGGTCATGGTAAGTCCGTTAGAGATGATGTTTCTCACCGAAGCGAGTGTGTGTTTTGCCGGAATCTGCCACTGCTAGATGAGTCGCGGTAGGGCAACCTCTTTTTTTGTACGTTCGTTTAGCGCCGCTGTACACGAATATCGGCAGGGGCCAGGTGGTAACTTTGGTGGCCAGTGAGCGGGGATGTGGAGGTTCGTTTCGTCGACATTCCAGCAGCGCGGCTTTGTTGTCGAGCCTCGCTTTGTTGTGGAATGCCACGGTGTCGCTGGACGTGAAAGAGTCGAGACACAGTGGCTTTTGTGGTTATCTCTTGCAGGTCGATACCTACGGCATTCCGCGGTACCAAGAAGCAAATCCCGCCGTCCTTACCACGATTACTTTCCCCTTTCTGTTTGGCGTCATGTATGGAGACATCGGCCATGGTCTATGCGTCATGCTGATGGGTTTGTGGCTAGTATGTCGGGCAAAGGCTCTGAAGCAAGACCGTTCTTCAGCTTTCCACAGTGCGGTCAAGTACCGCTATATGGTATTTCTCATGGGTTTTTTCGCCTTCTTTGGCGGCTTCATGTACAACGACTGGTTTTCCCTTGGTTTGGACATCTTCGGTTCCCGGTGGACACTCAAAGGCGGTGAACTAGGAACGAGCAGCATCACAATGCGTAAAAAGGTAAGTGTCGCCGTTGGTGGCAACTGCGAGTTTCTCCGTCTTCCGTGGGTCTTTTGAGAGTGAGTCCCTGCAGGTATTGATGTGGAACCATTCAGACCTCTTTGTGTGGGAGGCCGCTGTGGTCGTGCGTTTTCCGCTCAAGCATCTCGAGAACCATTGCGCCGGTCCAGAAATCGGCGAAGCCTTTTTTCTTGTTCTCACCGCTGTGGTGACAAGCAGGTGTTCGGTATCCGGTGCGTGTGTGTAGGGGATGTTTTGCGTCCGTAGCTTGGCAGTGGCCTGTACGTGTTTCCAGTGCGGTGGTTTGCGTTGAAGCTTTGTGGTCACAGTGCGCGCCGATGTTTTTTCCCGGTCGTTTACCTCACCGTGCAAAAGTACTGTCCTGTTGCCAACCATGAATGTGTTTGGTGCTTCTTGCGTTGTGGTGCTATATGACAGGACGGCGAGTTCCCGTACCCGTTCGGCTTCGACCCGGCATGGAAAGGAGCGACGAACGAATTGTTGTTCACCAACTCCTTCAAGATGAAGTTTTCGGTCATTGTGGGTTTCGTCCAGATGTTTGCCGGAGTCTTGCTGAAGGGGTCAAACGCAATTTTCTTCGAGGAACCCCTGGACTTTGTGTTTGAGTTTATTCCTCAAGTCTTTTTCATTTGTGCGCTGGTTGGATACATGGACTTTCTGATTCTGTATAAGTGGGCCACGCCAGCTGACAGGAACAAGCCGAACCTGATCAACACGATCATCGACATGTGCATGCTCTCCGACGTTAAGCCCGAAGACGAGCTGTTCTCGAATCAGCAGACCGTGGAACGTGTCCTGTTTTTCCTCATGGTCCTTTCCATTCCGCTCATGTTGATTCCGAAGCCGCTGATTCTTTGCTCGCGTTTGAAGAAAAGCCTCCCGCATGGGACGGAAAAGGAGCGGCTAAGCTCGGGAAAAACAAACAGTTCGACTATTGAACTGGAGCACGCCCCCAATACAGGTGCGAATGGTGCAGGCATGGTGGGAGTCTTGGGAGAGGGCGGCAACGAGATTCAGGAAGTGGAGGCAGGCTTGAGAAAGCAGGGTACGGCAGACGAGAAAGAAGGCAACGAACTTGGTAGCAACAAGGAAACCATTGAAGAACATGAAGGTCCGGGAGATATTTTCATCCACCAGATGATCGAGACGATCGAGTTTATTCTGGGCACGATCTCAAACACTGCATCATATCTTCGACTGTGGGCGTTATCCCTTGCCCACCAGCAGCTTGCTCTCGTGTTCTACACGCAGACGGTGGTGCGAGCAATCGAACTCACAGACAATGTATCACTTGTCGCAGTGGCACTGTTTTTTATTTTCGCGGCTTACGCCTGCATCACTTTCGCTGTTATCCTGTGTATGGATTTTCTCGAAGTGTCTCTACATGCCTTGAGGCTCCAGTGGGTGGAGTTCCAAAACAAGTTTTTCAAAGGAGACGGCTACAAGTTCGCGCCGCTGTACTTCATCAAGCTTCTACAAGGCGAGGATGATGCCTAAAAAGTAGTTCGGTGTTTGACGTCGTTCGTCTGGTGGTGTGTTGCGGACACTCGGGGGCTGCCGTGTTTCTGCTCTCGTGGAAACTGTCGTATCCCACCAGGCAAGGAAGTGTCTTAGGCATGTCCTGCCATTCCCGTGGTCTTTCGATGATGTCTTTGTAGATGATTCAGAACACTGAATTGACCAAGGAAACATCGATGTGAAGTGGGCAGGGAATTCATTCGGACGTTTTGGACGCCGGATGACAAGTTCACAGTTTCTCGCTCGTGGTCCGGCTCTTTTTAAGGCCGTAGCGGTTTGAACCCCG
This sequence comes from Neospora caninum Liverpool, assembly GCF_000208865.1. Lineage (NCBI taxonomy): Eukaryota > Apicomplexa > Conoidasida > Eucoccidiorida > Sarcocystidae > Neospora > Neospora caninum. The sequence continues at coordinate 2,146,272 of NC_018395.1, read as the reverse complement.
CGCTTCCTTAGTTGTAGCCAAGCTAAAAGGCGAGGATGTTTCTCTGCTCGAGTGGCGACACGCAGTTAGTGTCATGTATATAACGGGAAAAAGCTGGCTAGGGTTGCCGTGACAGTGGCGTATCGAGTGCTGGGGGGGGGGGGGGGGGGGGGGGGGGGGGGGAGGGG